>NC_040017.1:10081792-10347401 GCF_000972845.2 Larimichthys crocea
TAATATTATCTGGGAAACAAACAGGCACCAAAAACAACGTATGTAACTTTTAAAGTGATTGATATAAATGTTTACTCCTTATGTAAGCACCAAACCAACGTATGTATTTTTCTAATGCTGAGTGTTTACAGCTACTAATGTGTGTAACACTGTTACTGTGATGATAAATATTGAAATATTTATATTTAAATTTAACATTTCATACGTTGTTTTTTGGTGCCTGTTTGTTTCCCAGATATAAGTGTGGTGTGTGAATGGGTGTATAGAGACATTAACTTAAAGACTTTGTAGAAAGGCGCTTTATGACTTCAGTCCATTTCCGTGTATTAGTTTAGCAGATCTGCCCGACAATATGGCGGCGACGTCGACGTACGATTCAGCGCTCAATGCGGCGTCTATGTCTATGGTGTTTGGCTGAATATGCGTCACAGTGATTGGATCATGTGACGTGAGTCACGCCAATCATATTCCTGCAGGTGTATAGCGCGGACATCAAAACCTTACCTGACACCGTTGCGGTTGATGGATTTACTCACGTTAACAACGCTTCTGTTTGTTTGTTTTTTTTGTTTTTTGAGGAGGAAATAATCGCATTTTTGCTGCTTCGTCGGTGGTGCGTGTCAAACAGCTGTCACTTTAGATGCCAGGACAGAAGCTGAGCTTGCTGATCTCCCAGGAACTGAGGTAAGGCTGTGCTGCTTGTGCTTTCATTTGTTGCGGGTGACTTTTCCTGTTTTGGATAAATACAAGTTGGGTTTTCTTGGCAATCCCCGGCCAGCTATGGTATGGCATATTGCTGGTGTTGTTGCTTTGCTGCTCTGCTGCTGCTTTAGTTTAGTGTTGTTGATTGGCATCTATGACTTCAGCATGCTGCACTGTGAGTTGTATCTGCCACTGGCTGCTCAGTTTGTTGTGCATCTGAATCTCCATGAACAACTTTAATATCTCTTCATTGCAATGCACTCATTGCATTGTAAAATGAAGTTCAGCAAGTGAGCTAATTCCTGTGGGTGTCCTTGATAACTGCTTGTCTTTTGTTATTGTTATTCTGTGTCTAGTGGATGGTATACCCTCAACATGTTATTTGCTAGAGAATATTTAACCACTCAGACTTCATGTTCATGTCATAACAGAATATAAAGAAACCTGTTGCTCATTTAGTTTGCACAGCGAGACCAGACCTGATTTGCATGAGCAACATCTTTCTCCACATTGTCTAGATTTAGTTGTATAATATCCCGCAAGCATTCCGGTGGAATTGCGACATGCTTGTTGGATAATGGATTCAAGATGGTTAGATAACAGCAGCTCTGTTGTGTGGGGCTCCTTCCTAATACTTATTAAGCAACGAGCAATAATTTAGTTTATATTTTTTTGGGGGGAGGGGTTAGCTCACAGAATCCAATGCCATATCTAAATGTATAACCGTTTGTAATACATGATTGATTCCTTGAAGTGTCTGACTAAGCGCTATGATGAAAACTTGACAGCACACTTACAGTGTTTTGAAGGACTTACTCGTGCATGACGGGACGTACAACAGTCTCCCCCGTGGTGTGGGCTTTGTAGAAGAGTGTGTAGAGGTAAGGCAGAAGTGTGAACGTATCTGCAGGTAATGCTTAGAGCTAGCCACCAGCGTTGAGTCGGGGCCAAACAAGCAGGATCCTGGGGCTGGAGACAGAAAGATGGATAAAGGGATGGGGTTGATGAACGCGAGAGAATAAAAGCGGAGAAGAAAATAAAGATTTGTTTTACAAGGGGGGGAGAGAAGAGGAGAGAGAAATGAGAGGATGAAAGAGAGAGCTTATTTGAATGGGGGGAGATCGGACGAATAAATTGAAGGATGAGGGCAATGGAGAGACTTGAAGTGAGAGAGAGAGAGAGAGAGAGAGGATGGGGGGGTGAGAAACTGGGGTAACAAGGAAGAAGAAAAAACAATATATAAATATATAAAACTTTAATTCTAATGATTACAATGTGAATTAACGGTTTAGGACTAATCTGAAAGCAGAGTTTGCAAATAGACGAGCAAAAGAGAATGAAGAAAGAAAGAAAGGAAAGAAGAAAGAAGAGAAGAAAGTAAAAAAGTGTGTGAGAAAGACACAGAAGTATGATTTAATTTCTATGATAGTGAAGGTGAGAGGGTGATTAGCTGCTAACAGGCCGTGCTCCTCTCATCTGGCATCATTTCTGCTCTGGGCACCTTGAGAGTGTGATGAGAACTGTGTGTGTGTGTGTATGTGTGTGTTTTTTGGACTGGCCTGCATGGCCGTGTGATCAGAGCCATGATTAGGGCAAAGCAAAGGTCACACATAGCTGTTTCGTTAGTGGAAATCGTACTTCAGATTCATCATCATCATGTCCCTGTCCTGCAGCAAATACAACCCCCCCACCCCCCCCGCCCCCACCACCCTCAACTTCCTCCTTCCAACACACACCACATCTTACCATCCCCCCGCCCTTTTCCCTACCTCGGTGCTGTGCTATTTTTGCAGCAGTGATGATCACGGAAATGTCACATGGTGAACGCCGAGAGAGCATCAATTTCACGCCATTCAGTGATGGAGACTGACTCCTCTCCGTTTTTTTGTGTTAATCATCGCAGGCTCAGTATGTGAAGTAGTTGCCCCGATCCGGACATGTAAATTGAAATGTTTTGTTTGCCTGTTAAAGATAAACATCCATAGAGATAGCATTTCAACGAGCTCACGTTACTGGAGCTTAATTAGTTTAGTTAACCCTCTGGGATCCCATCAATGGCTTTCAATCAATTGCTTTTGCAATCACAGGCAATCGCTCGAACCCCAGCTGATCTGTCCTTGAGGACAGTTATCTTTACAGCTGGCAGAATCAACAGTTACTATCTTGACATAAGAAGCCCGCTTTTTGTCCGATTCAGCCTGCAATCGAGCAGCCAAGGCTCTGTAAATGAATAGAATGATGAGAGAGCGCTGCAGGTATATTTCTTCAACGAAGGTTAAGTCTGGGGCAACTGAATTGTTTGTTGATCCGTGAAGTTGAAAATGGTTTGATTTTAACAATACATCGGCCGTGTTATCTGCCATAGCCATCATATTATAGTAATTTAAAACATAATTTAGCATTAAAGTTCTTTTACCAAAGTAAACCTCTCGGGTACTGAGCTTCGAGCTCTGTTTTACTTCAGGCTCAGATGTTTCAATACCCGCTGCAGCATAATGATTTTCAACAGCTAACATTCCAGTGTTAAACCCCAAACAAGAAGCCCCACTGCCCTATTTTATAACACAGTTGTACAAGTGCTGGTGTGATGACAATCTCCATGGATACTGAACGAAGTGTATATTTTTAACCACACAGAGTTCATAGCCCCTATGCAATGTTATGAAATGAAGGTATACCCTGCAGCACTTTAGACCAACAATGGCTGCATGATACATAAATCTAAAACCTGACAGTCTATAAAGAATTGTAAGACAAAGTGCCTTACAGTACCCTGTAGCCCTGAGCGTGTGGTTCCGGCTGAAGGGGTAGAAAGCCCCACCTGCATCCAGCGACGACATAACTCTTCACTGAGTCGTCAAAGAATCCACAGATGTCGGCCCGATCTGAAACACATGAGGGGACGACAGCTTGACATTTAGAAAGGACCTACAGTAAATTTTCAATTATCTTAAATGTTAATTCAGTGTTTTGGAATCCTGCGACAAGAAAGAGGAAAGGGAAAGTGATTCAGTTGAAGATGTATTTTGAAACTGAATAATATAAAGTAGATCTATGTACATTTTGAATGTCAATCCAGGCGCTGTCGGAAAGAAAACCGCTGAATCGCGATGTAAACAAATCTAATGCAGTTAAAGAGGAATAGCACCGATGTGATAACTGGCCACTTTTAAAATGTCTCCTGATGTTGGTCAATTCAGTCAAGATTTACTGGCAGACAGTAGACGTGGGCGGTGGATCTTTATTTACATTATTGCACAAGGGAGTCCAAGAAAGAGACTTCAGTCTCAGGCCAGTCCACGTAGTCTACTTGCTTTCTATTGTTTACTACTGGCCACATTTACAACAATGGGGGGGATCGATCAAAATCCCATTTCTCCGCCATCTCCGTTTCTGTCTCTCTTAGTGTGTGTGTGTGTGTGTGTGTGTGTGTGTGTGTGTGTGTGTGTGTGTGTGTGTGTGTGCGTGCGCGCGCGCTGAAGAAAACAAGATTGCTGACGCAGTCCAATCAGGATTGTAGCTGGAATCTATAAGACCACCTGATGTGCACAGCTGGAGTGTGCGTGGTGTGTTCAGCGTCTTTGGTTCCCTGTTGTTTTCGTACCACTGTTTGGACAACTAAACACAGGCAGTCCAAGACACTTGGTAGCACTACTAACAGTATTTATTTTACCCCCTCTCCAAGTCTAGGTTTTGGAACGTGGTGATGTTCCGGTAAAGAGAACCAGTGTTTCCAGGCATTTTAATGGATCTCATTCCAGAACACTTTTCTTGCCTGCCCCTCATGTCTTTTGCCTACGCCTGGAACATAGATCCAATTAGCAGCTGAATCCCCATTTTAAAAAGGCAAGAGGGAAACTTGTGAATGCCAGAATAATGTTAACTAAACGAAACACAATAAGAGCTGCGACTGGCTCTAGTTAATTCTTAATTCATTCATGTCTCTTTCATTATCTGGGCGGGGGAGGGATCTGAGCCCAACAAAATGTTGTGTGTGTGTGTGTGTGTGTGTGTGTGTGTGTGTGTGTGTGTATGTATGTACACGTTAGTGCTCTTTATTCAGAAAACCCTCATGTCACATCTACACATCTGCCCGATCCAATATGGCGGACCCGTTGACGTATCGCGACCAACGACCAACCCGCTCAATGCGGCGTCTCTGTATATATGTCTATGTATATATGTCTATGGCCAACACAAGCGCGACGTCCCTGCGTGCTCTGCCTGAACTTTGACGTTTTCATAATTTTGCATTTTTTTGCGCGTTGGAATATAGATTTATATTACTGTAGACTAATGATTTATTTCCTTATTAAAAGTGTTCCAGTGTTTGCATGTCAGGGCCACTGAGAGAAAAAGGCTGTTGTGCATGTTTAAATTGTCTTAATATGGAAGCTTAATATGGAAACATGGAGTGATTTCATGAGCAGAGTCAGAGTTAAAGATTATTTAAAATGAATTACGGATATTAACATAAATTGCTTTAAAGGTTGGAACAGTGGGCAAAAAAGACCCGGTGGTTTAACACAGTGAATGTAATTTATAATATGCTTTTGATATACAGGACATGATGAGTAATATCTATCTAAGTCATTATATACTCTTCTTTCCCCAGGTTCTTCTCTGACAGCAACACCTGGACAGTGGATCGCCAGTTCCTCTGGGGAAAACACCTGCTCATCACACCAGTACTGGACCAGGTCAGCCAACACACACACACAAAAAAACAAACAAAACAAAAAAAACATACCAAAACACACACACACACACACACACACACAGACACACACGTACATATATGAACATGCTTTGGTCCATTAAATTTGATAATTCAAACTTGCATTTACTGTACTTAACTATAATATTTTAACTTGTATGAAAGTATCATACAGTACATGTGTAGTACATAGAGAAATGTGTCTTGCAGATGATGCAGATGAGATCAGTTACTCACACCACACACACACACACGCACACACACACACACCAACACACTGTGACCTCCACTGGGAAAACATGACATGGGATTTTCTTTGTTGCCCTCCCCTCCTCTCATCCCTCTTTCCTCTCTCTTTCATATCCTCCCTCTTTTCTCTCAGCTCTAATGAGAGCACTGACCTCATTACTAGCAGATTAGAAGTGTAGATAGAAGTGTGTGTGTGTGTGTGTGCGTGCGCGTGTGTGTGTATGCGTGCTGCTGTGTGTACATGTAAATGTGCGTGCCTGTACGCGCATTTGTATGTGTGCATACACAGCGATTGCGGTCATGTCAAAGTGGCCTGATTAATAAGCAATTTAGCATGGCCTCTTGTGAATTACGGAATAGTGGAAAGCAAAATGGATTCATAGTGGGGCCGGGGATAAAGTAACTTCAATCAGTGTGAAAAGTTTCTAATATAAGAAGTAGAGGCTTTATGCTTGCAGTGCTTTGGGTTCAAGCTGTCCTACGGGTGGGAAAAGGAAGGGCCATAAGGTGATGATGCAGTTATTTTTTGTAAATCCAAAACACACACGCAAATAGCAGTCAAAAGTGCTCCCCATTTCAAGGCCAGAGGCACTTGTAGTGCAATTGGAAAACAGGATAGGTTAAAAATAAATCCATTATCAGCGGGTGTGTTCAGGGCTGGCATCAATTATGACCAACCCTTAAAAGCAATGAGCTCTGCATCAAAGTGCCCTGATAATTGAATAGAGAGAAATGTCTGCAATAGAAATTATGATGAAGAAAACTGATGACCTTGCTTGTGATGGTGCAGAAATGCCATGAATGAATTTACAGTACAGTTAGATAAACTCATTACGGTGTTAGATCACCATGTTCCCGTCATCGTGAAAGTTTTTGGGTGCCACTGAAAGCAGCTGCAGGAATTGTTTGGTTATCTGGGGGGGGGGGCATCTAAAAGTAATTCCCTGACATGTTTAGAGGATGCATTCAGCCCTACAATTTTCACTTAATGCCTCACTGCACGCTCTGACAGCTCCATGTTCGAAACCAGTCATTCACACCACAGCCACATGTACAGTATACTGTACCATTTGAGTTATTTTTTGTCTGCTTGAGGGGGTTCAAATTTGAAAATCAATTTGGCCGACATATCATCCACAAAAATGTTTGTAATCTTTTGGTTAACATTTGGTGTTTTTCACCAAGAAAAACACCGACCATGCAACATGCTGTTTGATCAATATTGACAAGACCCCATACTGAACCTCTCCTCCCACTTCTGCATACAGGCAGGCAGAGAAATACCAAATAGGTACAAGTCAGCAAGCAAAAAATCTGTATCTGATAGAATGCCATAAAATTGGCACACTGTTACCAGTTGACAGCAAGTGTCAACGTAGTTTTGAGCGATGTGAATTACTTTTATTGAGTATATCACACCTCAGGGTTATAATGTAACCTAAATCTGCCTGTGTAAGGGTTTACGAAAGGAAACGTCAAATTATTATATATTGTGATTTGTATCTTCTCTCACACATTGTGTTGGAGTTTTAGAATGTCTGTAAATAACATCAGATCATTTTGGCATGAAGATCTGCTTTATAAAAATAACACAGCAGCGCAGTGCCACACACAGACATAAGATTTAGAAGCATTTGTGACCTCTGCTCCACCACTTGAAAAGGATTCTTTCCAAACGACAGATCCGACGTGGCTGAATATTCATCTTTTGTGGTGACAGGGCGCTGCTGAGCCGTGATGCTGTGGTTTAAGCCACAGTGAGGGCAGGCATTAAGTACAGAGTGCCCACTATCTGTAACAGATGCATCGCACTGTGAAGGGCCACATGAAGAGATAGTGTCAGCCACTTGAGTAAGGTCACAGGCTGATCTTTAACAACCCTTCACATCCTATCTCTCACTTTCCTTTTTCATTATCCCCATCTCTCTCTGTCTCTTTCTATTTATCGCACTGTCCGCCTGCCTCTCCCTTTCTCTAATGATGCTCTTGCTCTATCATTCAGATCAGTCGATGCTTTAACCTTGATCTCTGTGATAAACTGAGGAGATCTCCTGCACTCTCTTTATTTCTATCTCTCTTTCCCTCTGTCATCCCCTCTGGTCTTCATCCATGCTTCCACTCTCCCTCCTCTTGCCCGTTACTCCCTTTTCTTTTTAGCTCATCCTTTCATCAAAGGTTGGCTCCCTTATCTCATCTGCATTCTCTTAATCAGCTGCTGTCAACTCACCCTTGTGATCCTATTTCATTTCATCCCATCCCTCTTCCCCCTTCTTCTCTGTCTCTCTCTGTCTCTCTCATCTACCTCGGCTACCATCTGATCACTCTGCCAGTATGAATCGTTGGCGTACCCGATCAAATCTTATACCTTATGGCTAACTGAGCTCCAGTACTCTAAATGAGGATACAGGCCTCACGGCTTGTCCCTCTCAATCACAGTTTAACAACCATGCTACGTCCTGCAGTCCCTCCCCATTTGTCAGTGAGGTGAGTGATAGGTGCTGCGAGCAAATCAGACACCAGAAAACGAGGTATGGGGGGAGCATCCATTTCACCAGGCTGTTACCCCCCCACAGGCTGTGCAGCAGTTATGACAGCAAACTATGAATGTAGCCCCCAAAGAAGACATAAATTTGGTTACCATGCCATTATAGCAATATGTCAAAATATATATCATATTTTACTCCTTACAGTGTTTCACATGCTCTTTGGATGTTTTGCTTTTGAAATGTTATTTTCTTATTTGCCCTTAATTATTCTTTGCTCCCTAGTCTCTTACCTGCTTATTTTTTTCTTGTCTCCCTGTCACCTCACTTTCATGTTCCTAATAGCAGGTCCCAGAGGCCCACAAAATAGGACATGCTGCTAGAGAGAAAGAGAGAAAGAGAGAGAGATAGAGAAAGAAAGAAAGAAAGAAAGAAAGAAAGAAAGAAAGAAAGAAAGAAAGAAAGAAAGAAAGAAAGTGAGATGTTCATGCCATCGGTAGCTTTGACAACCGGCCTTGGCCTACATGGTTGACATAGTGTATTTCACAATTTGGTCTGTTCTTAGGAGGACCTGCAGTTTGCTTTTCTTCTGCTGTGCTCTCTCTCTCTCTCTCTCTCTCTCTCACTCTCTCTCTCTCTGTCTCTCTGTCTCTCTCTCTCTCTCTCTCTCTCTCTCTCTCTCTCTCTCTCTCTCTCTCTCTCTCTCTCTCTTCTGCCCTGTCAGAAAGAGCAGGGAAGTGACAACGCCATCAAAGGCTTGGTGCTCTTCTATTGATTGCTCCTGTCTATCCACCGCCTTTAACCATCAAAGGGTGTCACCTATCAGTCGTCGCTTGATGCTGTCTTTTCCATCATCTCTTGCACCATAGCACTGTAGTCTGAAATGTCACAAGGGCTTTGTGGAAACTATATATTAGATGATAGGCAGTTTTAAAATAATCCTCCCTGATGGAAACATTTGATCTTCTTCTTCTTTATTTATTATTAAGTCGCAGTGATTTATAGCAGCGAGACACATCCATGCTTCCTTTGTGGCGTATTGTAGCGTCTCTCCTCGTGTTTAGCCTTCTAAGATTAAAGTGTCAGGATTGGCACGGTGAGCTAAAGCAGGTGTTAGTGGCTGCAAACACAAATCAAACACAGGCATGCTCTCACACTAAACACAAAGCTGACACCTTTTGATGTATACTCTACAAATCAGAGGCGTATAATGTATTCAATGCAAAAATGAAAACATTTACATACACGTTGAAAGACATACATTAAAGACATATTCTCTTCTTGTTTCCTGCAGGGTGCAGACAGGGTGCGAGCATATGTGCCAGATGCTCTGTGGTATGACTATGAAACGGTAAGACTATTCTGCTCACTTCCTCTTCCTCAGATGTGTCTTAAGAAACAGAAGCATCATAAGCCTCTTATGATAAATAGTGAAATTGGTTGACCAGTAAACTAAACAGGATTAATTGCAGAGGTATTTTATTAGAATGCACTAAATTGTACAGGTTTATCAAATTTAATGGTAACATAAAAGTGTAGTGCTGAACAGACTTTATTTCAAAAGGGGCTTAAAAGTATTATGTGTAGTGGAAATAACACATTCACAAAGAACATCGTATCACGTGAAAGTCTTCGCCTCGAGTTCTTTGTTTGCAACTAAGAGACAAGAGCGATAAGACAGAGAGAGCGCGAGGACAAAGATAGAGTGAAAGAGGGGACAGGGAAGAGAGGAGAGAGACTATCTATCTGACAGAGAGATAAAAGAGGTGTTGAGCTCCTTTGGGACCTTATTTGGGCGTCACAGTGGCGATGTAAAGCGCCCACTGATCAGATGAGCGATTAGATTGGCTGCCTTGCCGCCGGCCCCATGTCCTGGTTGGTACCCTGTGATTATCTCGGTAGGAGGATGGAAGGGTGTGGGGTGAGTATTGATGTAGTGAAAATGACCATGAAAAACAAGTTACAGAGGAAAGAAATAATGGAAAAACAGAGCGATGGAGGAAAGAAAACAGAGTTGAAAAGGACAACATGTTACATGGAGAGAGAGAGAGAGAGAGAGAGAAGGGAAAAGCAAGGAAAAGAGAGAAGATAAGAAGAAGAAAATATGGATGACAATTATAGTATGTAGAGGAGTGGGACGATGGGAGGAATGGCCAGCAGGAATAAGGAGAAGAAGAGAAGACAAGGCTAGAGAAGACCTCCTTAAGGCAGACAATGAGGGGGTGATAAGATCTGAAATTGCTTGTAGACGCTCCACTAACTCCAGCCCACACACTCGCCCATACTCTACTGTACTGCATAAAATGGTACATGCATGCACACACACACACACACACACCTCCATGGGAATGGAGCGAAATAGGATAAAAAAAAAAAAAAGAATTAGAGCATCACAAGAGAGGATAACAGGACGTGGAGAAGGAAGTAGGTAGAAGGAGAATGAGAGGAGATGGAGAGAAGAGAGTTTTAAATTGTTTTAGGCTGGCCTGAGGATTCAGTCCTCGAGGGATCAGAAATTAACTGTGCTCTATCTGGGCCCTCCGAGAAAAGAGTGAAGGAGCAGCGAGAAAGAGAGAGAGAGAGAGAGAGAGAGAGAGAGTGACACATGGAGAGAAATTTACTCATCTTAAATAAGTGCTTCTTAGCAGAACAGCAAGGCTTACATTTTATCATTATATTGCAAAAAACACATTTTATGTCATTTTCCATGTTGCCCAGCAGCATAGTATTTCAAAATGTTAGTTTGAACTCAAAGTCACACAATAACACAAACAAACTAACCAATCAAGGCAGCAACTCCAGTGTTTTATTGCTGTTTGTTTGTTTTTTTGTTTTTTTCAGTGGAGTCTTGTGACTTTGAACAGAAAAATAAAAGTTGTTTCTGGTAAAACAAAAAGATCTTACTCTTCAACAAAAAGTCTATCTCTGGTGTGTGTGTGTTTTTTTTTCCCATAATGTCACAAAATTCAAATCTGAGAAAAACAAGCACTTGTAGTGGATGTTCATTTACGTTTCATTCAAGTTGTCCCCATTAGTCACTTAGACACAAAAACCAGGGTACAATAGGGTACATGTTGAAAAAAAAAGTTCCTTTTAAGTTTGTAAGATAGTAACTTTGTATTTGAAGGATCGGTTCACTGAAATTACAAAAATACACATTTCCTCACTTAGTTCCAGTGGTGCTTCATTTTTTTAAATTTTATTTTATTTTTTCAGATATGAATATCAATGAAAAGTGCCCACAGTGAGGTCTGTGGAATATCCATATAGTAAACAAAACTGTAAACATGGCCATTTAAAAATGAAGGCTATCCTTCAAAACATTTTTGAATTATCTGTGAGCTTACACCATGAACAACTGAAGCTGATCAGGTTCAAGTACTTGCTATTTCTAAGAGTGGAATTTACAGCTGACAAGGCCAAAAGTCATCATCAGTATCTTTAGGTTTAATATCCTGTTGTAACTCAAAAGTCAGTATGGTATCCTGTGTTTGATTGCAAAGCAGCTTTGGACCCAATAAATGTCCTAGCAGGGTTGCAGACCCAGACTAATAACTGATCAATTTACAACAAAGGCAAACAGATTTTCCCTGCGTCTCAAGCTGCATTGCAGAGACTGCAATTTCACGCAAGCCCACAGCATACACTATTTTCCAGCCCTAGCTTGTGCAAAATTATGACCGCTGTCCTAACCTTGAAATAGGCAGCATGGGGATTGTGTTGCCCACAGAGCATCACATGGAGGGAGTTAATAGATTCTGTTGTCCTACCAATCAGATGGAACAACTGGCACACCGCAGAACACATGTTGATATGTATCTACCAGCTGACAAGCTTGGTTTACACATCCGAGGTGGTGCAATCCTCCCGACACAGAGACCTAATGTCACCACCACATACAGGTATACGCACACACACACACACACACGCACACATGTGGTTACCACCTCAAATGATGCTGAGAGATTTCAACAAATGATGTACATTCATATTATCATGCACAAATTAACAAATGCATTATCACACGCAAGTGTACATAATCAGAAATGTAAACATATCTGATTTTGTGTGTGTTTATGTGTATGTCTCTAGTCGACGTAACCCTATGGGATTGATCGTTGCTCTTGATGACAATAACCAGGCAGCTGGGGAGCTATTCTGGGATGATGGAGATTCAAGAGGTATTGTGTGCAAATCTGCTGATGTTAGTGAGACTGGATCATCTGCATCTTGTTATTACCCCACTCATGCCGTTAAACTGAAGCACCTACTGTATCTTGTACAAATAATCAGCCAGTAGTTGAGTTTCCATCCACTTGTTTTTATGAACATTTTGTTCATGAAAATAACTGACTGGCAGCACCAGAAAATTAAAAAACAGTCACATTTTCTTTTTTTTTATGCTTGCAAGTTGAAAATCTAAATGGAAACACACTTTTTTTTTTTTAATTAATCATGACATACTGTAGATGAGGCATGTGACTTAAGCATCCACTGAAGCTCCCACTGAAGAGATAAAACGGCAGAGGAAACCATCTGTGTGGAATAATGAGGAGACTAAAGTTCCTCAGATTAATACATGAAATGAACATAAATGCCATATTTCTATCCTTTTTTTTTCTTTTTCACCATTTGAGGTTTGACTGGCACTCATTTATTTATGTAATCTTGTTATACCTTCTTCATCAGCAATGGTTTCATGGCACCTGACTGGAGAATTAGCGCCACCAGCTGTTCATCTCATTGTAAAAAAAATCACATAACAGGAGGGGATGGAGATAATAATCTGCTCTTTGTCCTTCTACAGACACAGTTAAAACAGGCAACCACATCCACTACAAGTTCTCCACTATGGATGTAAGTTTCGCTCACACACATCCACACTCTATTTTAAATCCACCTATTCCTTCTCATCTGAACCTAAGTCAAAGTTCAAAATCACCAGAGACGTTACACTTTCTCAGTCCAGAACACCAAGTATGATTGATCCATGTTACACTGCTGAAGCTTTGTTGGATCAAGTACCCCATGTTCTTAACTTCACACAGCACTGAGGATTGTGTTGCATGTTTAATGTATAACAGCGATGTTCTTCCTGCATGTAAGCATTACACTTGGGTGGGGTGATAACGGACAGCAAATCTATCAGAAAAGCTGTTTGATGAAGTTTTTGGAGCTCACAGCAAGTAATGTAAGCTGTGACTGTTTTACATTGTAATAAATTAGAAAAACAATGTTATGTACAATAACTAATAATAAGCATTTAATTGCTTGTCCTCTGCCTTATAGGGAGTACTGACAATGCAAGTGACCCATGCTGGATACAGGGACCCAAACAACCTGAAGTTTGAGAACATTAACATCCTTGGTGTGCCCCATCCTCCCACATCCGTCTCTGTGACTCATGTTAACACAAGAACTCTAAGAAACTCTACCACCCCCTTACCAAACTCCAAAATACAGTACAATGGAGCCAAGAAGGTAAACACACACACACACACTAACCAATTTTTCATATCAGGGGAAATTACAGAAAACAGTGACAATGAGAACAATGTAAAACCTTTTGTAGGATGTGTATTGAAATATGACTGCGTTAATCATGTCAATGGAATAAATGATTATGTTGTAATGTGAAGAGTTGCACATCTTCGATCTCATTGTTTTTGGTTCAGTCTTTCCTTTCTTTAAACGTTGTTTTCAGCAGCAAAAACGCTCTGACAAACCCATTGTATACTATCAGCCCAACACCAAACGGCACAAAGACAAAGTTAGCGACTACCTTATGAACAAGCCAAGCATTTAGCAGTTCAGGACTTAGATATTTCCCTCAGGAGATAATGCATACAAGATCAGATCTAAACTTAGAGTGAAACTTGAATTTATTCACCAGGTGGCCAGAAACAGAACTCAAAATTAATGCTATACGTTATATATAATTGCATAATTGAACTACCCATCATAAATAGGAAATGCTCCCACACATATTTTCAGGTATTTCCACAGGGGGACTTGCTGCACAGATTCATGACAGATGCAGGGTGGATGAGTTGTTCAGTGGCTACTCTTGTAGCACCATTTATTTCAATATGACCAGGAGTAAAACCATTACTGTACATTTCAAGGTTAGCCTCTAAGGGTAAGAAATGATAACAATTTACGTTAGGCGAGGACTGTAAAGGCTTTGTGTGAGTGTGTGTGTGTGCGTGTGTAAAAAAGAAAAAGGAAGAGTGACTAAGAGCAACAATCCCATAGAAGGCGCTCAGGGTTATGAGCAAAAGGCAAGAGTCTATAAAGTGCCAAGAGGTTCAGTTAAGTAATACTATAAAAATGTGTTTTGTGCACTTGTGTATATTTGCGTCTGCACGTGTTCATGTGAATGTGGTCATGTGCTTTGCCTGTGTAGATCCTCAAGGTCTCTCTGGTCACACACACAAGCATGCATTTATCAAATGATTCTCAGCGGAAATCATTTCCTGGGGGTGAAGGGTAAATGTGCTGTTAAACCTAAACTCCAGCTTGTCATGTCCATCAGTCTTTGTATGCCTCGTCAGACTGGGCCTTGAATATAGCTCACAGCCGCCAAACATCATTAGTTCCATATACACTTGAATAGAACAGTACAATATATGAATCACATTGGCTTCCTGTGTTTTATTATGTTTTTTGACCTGATTGCATAATACTTTTTTAATAGCCTTTGCCTGCAAGCTATATAGACTTACCGCCTGCTATATTGTTCACAGTACATGTGTAAAATGTAAAATGCTTCCCATAAAGGTCCCTGTGCCCCTCTTTCTTTTCATACCTTCCTTTCTTTCTCTCCTCCCTCATTTTCCTCTACCTTATTCCTCTGCTCATTACTGCCTTTTTAGCTGAAGCACATTTCCAAAAACATAATGACACAAGCGGAAAAAAGACTGATGAAGATCCCTCGCCAGCTGAGGATGTCTCATATGGTGACTGTAGTGACTAGAGTGAAAGGGGCTTCCCAAGATTTGTTGTGAGAATGACTCATAATTCCAGACAGAGGCTGTTGAAACAGCAAGGGAAATTAACAGCTGTGTCTTAATTGATAACACACGCAACGTCAAGCACACATTCTGTCTCAAGGAAGCATGTCTGGGTATATGAAAACTGTTCACTCAGAGACAACTTGGGAAGAGTGTTGTCATGTTGGCATCCTCGGATTTAATCACTAATTTCTCTCCTACCTTTCTCCTCCTTTTTCATTTCATCACAAATACACATACACACACACACACACCATACACAAACACAGGTTTTATTCCTGCAAGACCTCTCCATGACTGTGGGGGAGACCTATTTGGTGAAGTGGGAAGTGCTAATGGAAGAGTACCAGCGCTTTGACTGCCATCCAGAGGAGGATGCAAATGAGGCTAAGTGCAAGGCCAGAGGCTGCATTTGGAAGGTGAGGGGTGACATAGATGTTCACATACACGTAATAATACAACCATTTTGTTTTGAAATAGCTTTTTAAAAAAAACAACTTAAAAAAAAACATTACATTTCTGCCTTTCTTTCTATCCCTATTCAGCCAAGCTACATGGAACGTGTTCCATGGTGTTTCTACCCAGAAGACTATGGATACATCGTAACGACGGCCACAAACACCTCCTCAGGCATGACAGTTGATATCAGTCAGAACAAGAAGTACAGGAACATTGGTCGCCCAGGTTCACCGGACATTGACAAACTCCGCGTTGAGATCCGTTACCACAGCCGTGACATGCTACAGTTCAAGGTGTTTATTTGTTTTGTACTAATTGTGGTGCATGCTCGTGTATATCATTTTTCTTCCTTTACAGTCACTGTTTTTATTCAGTTCAATGCATCCATCCATGCAAAAATAAAAGTGACACACCAACATCCCTTCCCTGTCCAGATCTGGGACCCGGCTACAGATCGTTATGAGGTTCCAGTGCCGCTGACGGTTCCTGCTACTCCTGAAACTGATGAGAGCAAAAGGCTTTACAAGGTCCTTATTACGAACAATCCATTCGGAATCCAGGTCATAAGGAAAAGCACAGAAAAAGTAATGTGAGTATTTTAGTTGTATGAATGGTTCGGGTGAGCTGAGGTTGTTTGATTCTGTTTCATGCGTTTTGGATTATCCTTCATTGGTCCATATTCTAATACACATTGACAGATGAATAAAGTTAAAAAATAATAAGCTCTTATCTCTGCTGCTGTTCCATCTTCACATTATCATGTCTGGTCTAGCCGTGGTCCCTCTCTGACTAAAGTTAAACTTTTAATCTGGGGCTTATGCGACATTTTATTTATTAATGTCAGCTAAAAACAGAAATGTTGACTAAACAATTATATTAGGTTGTCCTTTTTATTATCTTAATAACATACATAGTGTGAAACATGTATTTGTGTGTTCTTCAAGGCTGGATCTTTAGGTATTTGATGTATTACAATTGTCATTGTGATTTTGAATGTGGTTTTATTACCATATACGTCTCACTTCAGAAGACACGTTGAAGACAACAGTTTTATGTTGTTAGTCTTTGACTTGTTATTGCTGCCTACCTTGGCCATGCCTCTTGAAAAACAGATTTCAATTGTTAAATAACTGCTTAATAAATAAAGAAATCACATGCTGTCCTTATCTATACGGTAAATGGCTGTGCATCCCATGCTATATCTTGTTTTCACAATCACAATACATCCCTTTCTCGTTGTCCCTTAAATTGGCCTCTTCAGGGTGGTGATTCACCAGGCAATTTTGGGCAATATAGATGCCACCATTAACAAGCAATAAAGCAAGACTTGGGATAAATATTCTATTCAACTATTTCCAGGCAAGAAACTCTTTTTTCCCCCCTGTGAGATTAAAGTAACAATGCTGAGTGGACTCCTCTGGCACTGTTAGCCAATCAGATATGCTCGGGAAAGTCGCCCTGTGTATCAGGGCCTGAAGTAGTTTCCTCTTGTTCAGCAGTCGTGATGATGTCACATGAAGCAGTCATTCGGCAGAGAGTATTTTCAAAGCATATCTTTAAGCAAGGGTGACATTATTTTGTAGTTAAGCTTTTGTGTTTTTTTTTTTTTTTTTAGAAATGTCAGTTGAAATTTTGCTAATTAAAATTTCTGAAGTATGTTGAAGGGATGCCTGCAGTTCCTACGGGTTATTATGCTTATTTGTGTCAAACATATTGTGAATAACTCCCTTTGACAATAATTCCCTCTCCCCTTCTCCCGCCATCTCTCATTGATTTAATCCTCTGTCACTTTTCTCAGCTGGGACTCCTCTTTGCCAGGTTTTACATTCTCAGACATGTTCATCCAAGTGTCTACTCGACTGGCATCTAAATATGTGTACGGCTTTGGAGAGACTGAGCATCCCACCTATAAACACAACCTTAACTATCACACTTGGGGTATGTTCTCCAAAGACCAGCCGCCAGGCGTAAGTATCACACTAAAACGAATGCTGTTACTTCTCACACACATGCTCACATCACTTGTCAGATTCCCATTAACAAAATTTGACATTGAACTAAATTATTGTTTACAGCAGCGATGCTCCTTCCACTCCATCCTTTTTAAAGCATTGGCATGTTGCACTGAACGTATTTAACATCACACATGTAGAGGCCACAGAGGTGACTTGTAAACAACCTTCCCGCACAGTATGCAAACTTGTCTCTCTCACATTTCTGTCACTTTGATGCAATGCTGTTGATATGAGCTGTGGTTATAGAGTGTCATCATGTTTTCCCTACCGGTGTCAAGGCCAGACAGGATGAGGTTTCCACCTGCATCAGCATTATCAAGCTTAATTGCTGAGCTGTCAAGACAGCTCCACAGGGTTCAGACTAATGTTATGGGGCCCCTCGGAGAGCAGGGGAATTGAAGTTAAAAAGAAAAAAAAAAGAAAGAAGGTATGAATTTGAGGGACAATGACATGGATTCTGTGTTTATATAAACTATGATAGACTAATATTAAACTGGATAGGACATCATTTTAAGACATTGAAGACATTTTTTAATTAGCTTTATCAAAATTAGGTTCGAGTTAATACATAGAACATTCACTTTTGTATCGACTTGCCTCCTGTTGCAGCCAAATGGCCAGGTCAGTTTTGTAAATGAGACTTTTTTCTTAACTGATTCCAGGAAAGGAATAATCCTGTAAAGGTCTGTTAAAAACCCTCTGATGTCCTCTGGCACATCACACAAAAATTACAAGGCAACAGTATGGAGTTGTAATTTTCAAAGACTTGGACATGTGCAACTAAGAGTCGAGGTAATAATAGTAATATTATGTCTGCTACTACTACAAGGTTAAACTAGTGAAGTGGTTCTGCATGAATCATGAGCAGTGACCCACCAGTATTGCCATCTGTATTGTCATCTATAATGCCAGAACAAGATATTGTTTGTGGCTGAATACTTGATAGTTGAGGGCAACTCAGTGTCCCATACAAAAAACAGTAATACAAACATGAAGCTTTACAAGGCTCAGAGTAAAATACTCAATTTTTTTTTTAGAAGAGTGTGCATATTAAAAGTAAATGTACCCAGAATGAGTGAAGAAGGCTGGAATAAAGAGACCAAGAGAACACTGTCACTGGCTGTCACTCTTTGTTAGAGGATGAGCTAATGACCTTTCTCCTTCTTGAGTCAGGCAACCACAGCATGTAGTCAGGCCACAAGGATACCAACACACATGGCAAGAAAAGAATGCAGTCCAACAAAACTGACACAGAGACTGAGCCAGTCCTCAGAGCCAATGTATTACTGTTCAACTTCTTATGTAGCAGAAGTGCTGGATGCTGATGGAGTGTGACACACCCATGAGTTTACGTTTCAGGACGGTGACATCTGAAAGTGGTGGATCTCCCGTCCCCTGCCACCTTTCTATCTGTTCCTCTTAGCTCAGTCTGTCTTGTTCTGTTCTCATCTAAACACTGAAGACAACAGTTGGACCCTCACAGTGGTTACAGAAGGAAGATTCAACATGTTCCCAGTGGAGCAATATATTGTTACTATTCTACTATTGTACTCTACGTGCATGCAGGAAATCAATGCAAGTAAATGCACAAATACATCTTCAAAAGACAGCTGTTTATTAACTTGTGTTACGTTTGCAGAGAAAATGGAAAGTAAAAAATGGACTGTCTTCAGACACAGACTGATTTAAGCAGTGGCTAAGTAGGCATTATAAACTTTAAAAACTTTTTTTAAATTAAAAACTACAAACTTTTAAAAAAGCACAAATGCCTCTGCTCTCTTTAGAATTTGGCAAGCTGAATTTGGTAACCACCAAGCTACATTGTTGGCATTAATTTTAATGTTCTGTATGCTACATTTAGGACTTCCTGATTATTATAGCACCCAGCAGTAACTCAAATCCCCAAATAACATCCCAGTTTTCTGTTATTGTCTTCAAGCCCAGGCCAAGAATTTGGGGGATTTGCAAACACACTAACACAGAAAGTATATATTTAAAAAAAATAGATGTTTTAGTCAGTGCACATTCATTTGTACAGAGGATAGTTGTAGGAATATTTTTCCTATTGGGAAAACCGTTGAATGTTGACAGCACTGGGAACAAGCCCACTGTAGCTCTGTTGTTGTCATACCCATAAATACAAAGATAAATGCACTGTCGGGTGTAAAGAAAAATGCTCATGAATAAATAAAGTGGCGCACAAGCAAACATTAGTACAAACCACAGAACAGAACAATTCTTTAACCAACATTAACCTGTCTCCCACTTTTCACTTTCATTCTTGCTCTCTGTCTCGCTGCTACAGTACAAGAAGAATTGCTATGGAGTGCATCCCTTCTATATGGGCCTTGAGAGCACTGCTGATGCTCACGGTGTGCTGCTGCTAAACAGCAATGCTATGGGTGAGAGAAACACACACACACATACACAGACAGATACATGCTTGCACATACACACACACACGAATGGTGCATACGGCATGTGCAAATGCAACCAACCACTTTTACATGCACACACAATCACACTTGGTTACGTATGCAGTGAACATTTATGTATTAATGAGTGAAGCCATTTTCCATCTTTTAAGCATGTCTTATATAAGGCCAACACAGCACACATTCCGATCTAATTCAATTGTCTTCATGAAAAAGTAAAAGGAACACTCATATTTCCAACTAGAACGTAGAATAAAACGTTTTAGTTGTTTCCTCCCTTCCTGCACTGCTAGGTTACTCTTAAAGTACTAAACTACATACCACCTTATATCAGATTGTAAGGGACATGAATGTCTTGTTTGCTTTTGTGTCCAGATGTGACTTTCCAGCCTACTCCAGCTATAACCTACCGGACTCTGGGAGGCATTCTGGATTTCTACATGGTGCTGGGACCTACACCTGAAATGGTGGTGCAAGAGTACACTGCAGTAAGTCTTCTTGGACTTCTGGTCTGTTTGTGTGTGTAAATGTGTGCACCTATGAGTGTGTGTGTGTGTGTGTGTGTGTGTGTGTGTGTGTGTGTGTGTGTGTGTGTGTGTGTGTGTGTGTGTGTGTGTGTGTGTTTGTGTCTGGCCCTGGGCCGCTGTTGATGGACTGCAGCAGCTGGGAGTTCTCCGCTTCATTGCGCTCTCTCATTTAGCCTATCTAAACACACAAACACACACACACACAAACAATCAAACAAACACTTTATGGACACTGTCCCGATTTCCTGCAAAACAACTTTTTTTTCTGTGCTGAGCTGTTTTGACTTCCTTGTTTGTTTTTGTTCTTATAGCTGATTGGACGACCTGTTCTTCCTGCCTATTGGTCCCTTGGGTTCCAGCTCTGTCGCTATGGTTACGCCAATGACCAGGAGATAGCAGATCTATACCGTGACATGAGGGCAGCGGGTATACCCTATGTAAGTTACTGGACTTTTTTAAGATGTCCCAATTCAAGGAGAGAACAGCAATAGCCGTACGATTGTTGATTATGTAGCAGAACATAAAACAAAGAAATAAATCAGGTATTACAACTCCATAAACATGATCTAAGATAACAGAATATTAATGGATACAGTGCTGGTACTATCCACACACGTTTTCCAGTATGCCTGCTTTTTGTCAAAACACTGATTTCAATCTGAGGAGGAATCATTTTACTGCACTCCACATCCGAACTAAAGCATTCTGGTAGCCTCTTCTTGTCAAGGTTGTACAGTATAGCATAAAGGCATAATGGCCACTTTCCATGTTTTACAATGATTCACTGTATGCAAATAATAACTACATAAAACTAAATTAGATAAAATTAGGATGAAGCAAAATGGAGGCACAGACTTAATGGATTACATTTGGTAAATTTTACAATTTAACCTAATGAAATCTGACCTCCTGTTTCATTTGAAATCCATTCCATTATAGGTTTCACAGCCTCTAGACATTTCCACTTTGTGCCCGGACCAGTAATTCTCTTTGACAGTCGAATCAAAGGTTCACATTTAAACAACATTTTTGATAAACGGCATAAGAAGCCAAGTTTGTAACAAAACATGAAGTATGATTAATCTGCGAGAGCCTTGAGTTTGATCACAGAAAGACGTCCCAAGTAAAAACAGGTCAGAATTCCATCGTCTTCATCATGCAGAGCAGAACATGAACATTTCCATCAATAATCAAGTGATCTCCAGAATATGCTTTCACAAAGCCCTAACCTGCAGGGAGCTGACACCAGCCAAAAATACTTTATCATTATGTGGAATGAAAGAAGTGAAAAATTCTGCTCACAAAGGTTACACATCAGCTGGCTTTACAGACTAGCCAACCTTAAACTGCCATAGACACATCAAAGTAGATTTTGTTTAGTCCCTCACGTCTCTCTTATCGCTGGGGTTGCATGTGTAAAGACAAACTTTCCAGTTTTACTTATTTATTAGAAGAAATACCAAATATATATATTTTTTTTCCTGACCTTATCTCTAAGTTAAAATATTACTTTGCATTTATTGAAACTTAATTATAGTAACTGAATATACAACAAACAGTTGTCCAAGGACTAAAAGTGAACTGCATTCCCAAATTAAAAAGTTATATCTCTTTTTCTTTTCTTTTTTATATGCTGATAGCACAAAACAGAAAACATTGCAGGAAGATATTGATTGCATTTATATTGAATTGCTGTTTAAATCACTGCTTTGTGTTTTTTGATTCTGATATTTTAATTAAAACAACGTCAGTTTAATTTAAGTTAATTTAATGTTGTTAATGGTTGTCAATGGCGTTTCCTGCAGGATGTGCAGTATGCAGATATTGACTACATGGATCGTCAGCTAAACTTTGTTCTGGACCCAGAGTTTAAGAATCTGCCTACTCTGGTTGACAACATGAGGGAAGAAGGCATGAGGTTCATTTTCATTCTGGTAATGCTATTATGTCATAAACTATTGATATAGCCACATGAGTGGCAACCATATGGAAGGTTTAAATATTATATAGAGATATTAAAGATAGTATAAAGCTTACATCCGAGCTTGAATGTTAAGTTACTGCTAGCCACTCTCTTCTAAATATTAAGAGTCCTGTGTATCATAATTCCAGGATCCAGCCATCTCAGGCAATGAGACAGTTTATTACCCTGCCTTTGTGAGAGGTGAAGCAGCAGATGTCTTCATCAAATGGCCCAAAGACCTCAGTGATGAAATTGTGTGGGGGAAGGTAAGAGGGAATGAACCAACAATGGGAACAATGGGGAAAAAGTGGGAATTGATAAAAAGAAATAAAAAAAAGACAAAAGACAAAATTCTACATAGCGTGTGCTGGTATGATTATTTGCCTTTCTTTTTTCAGGTCTGGCCAGATTACCCCAATGTCACAGTAGATGAAAATCTGGACTGGGATTCCCAAGTAGTGGTACAGTATTGTATATCTTTTTTTTTTTCTTTTCCATCATATTGGAAAGTATGTCAAAGCATTCCAGCTGTAGACAGGCAGGAGGGAATACAGTGAGAAACAAGTAAAAATGCATGAGATGTTTTGAACTTAAGTTTTCAGTGTCTAATTTCCAGAAATTTTACTCTCCCATTTCTAGCTATACAGGGCATACACCGCATTCCCAGACTTCTTCCGCAATACAACAGCAACATGGTGGCGTCAAGAAATCCAGGATTTCTATGACAACATCACAAAGTTTGATGGCCTCTGGATTGTGAGTGACCCAAAAGAAAAAAGAAAAACAAAATAAACAAAATGGGATAATTACCTCTCTGTGGCTGATTTTCTTTTCACTCTGTCTGTAGGACATGAATGAGCCTGCCAGTTTTGTCCATGGCACTGTTGGCGAAAAATGTCTTGGAGACCCACTTCTAGAGAACCCTCCTTATATGCCACGTAAGACACAACAATTCTATATTTTGTTTTCCCTATGTTATAGTAACGTCAAGATGAGAATTCTCTGTGGATTTTCCTTTCTTATGAATATGTTTGTGTGCCTTCCCCAAAGCTCTGGATTCTAAAGAACGTGGCTTAAACCATAAGACTCTGTGCATGAACAGCGAGCAGATACTCAGTGATGGAAAGAGAGTCAGACACTATGATGTCCACAACCTCTATGGCTGGTCCCACACCAAGCCCACCTATGAGTAAGTAAATGTGTACTCAGACATTTCTGTTACGAGAATCTTTAAGGAAGAACCCTTTTGTTTTCCCAATCCTGTGGGTCTGTCTCCTTTCTTTTTTTCCTTCTTTTCTTGTGGTGGTTGACTCCGTCACTGCCTCCTCTTTCAGCTGGCCCTGGCCTATGCCAAAACGGGGTTTTAGGAACCTCGTGGCGGTTTTCAGTCAATACATCTGCAGGTTTTTTCCAGTGCCGTCGCTTCCAGAGGAGAGCAGATATTGGGGCCCCACGTTGGGCGCCAAAATGTTACGATAATTTTTAAGGAAGAACCCTTGAATAAGGAGGACTGGATTTAAAGTATCAAGGTTTAAGTTGAATTTATTATTCTTGTACAAGAAGGAGCCTTTCCTCTGTAACCCCTTTTGTGTATTGCACTGTTAAACACTCCTTCTTGTACAAGAATACTAAATTCAACTTAAACTTTGATACTTTGAATCCAGTCCTCCTTATTCAAGGATCCTTAAAAAATATCGTAACAATTTCCATTCCAAGTTGTATTATTTTATACTTAACAAGTCGTATTACCTGTAAGAGGGCAGGTATTCCTGTTATTTACTGTAAACATATCATGGTCCATATCAATCAGATGTACAAGTTTGAATGTATTTCTGTGATGTTTTAAGGCAGATGTACATAATCCAAAGGAATTTGTTTGCATTGCCTACTGGGCCAGACTGCATTTGGAAGCAGATAAATTAGAATCATTTTACAATCCTACATAATCTGAACATGGTCAAATTAGATGTACTGTAGGCGAACTGAATGGAGAACAGGAAGGAATAGGAACTATCATTGGAAACACATTTAGGAGCAAAATTCAGCCACAGGAGATGAATAACTGATATCTTACAGCTATCTACAGAAAGACAGTCTCATCAAATCTTTATGATAATAATCACCAATGAGAAACTACATTGCTCCTTGCGGTGACATTTTCCTCTTACCACAGGGAGGACAGATTGCAGAGTTAGCTACAGAGGAGCCTGAGGATGCTGGACACTATTGGGCCTTGAGCCCAGGTGCTTTAGCTTGGGAACTGTTTCATTTTAGCACCGTGGTGAATTTAACAATCACAATTAATTGGCTGATTTGCTTCTAAAATAAATGTACTTTATTTAAGAGGGAGATGCCACTTTTACATTCTATTCATTGCTTGTTTATGTATGTCTGTGTTATTTTCATATGTAAGACAAATCTCTCTTTGCAGCGCCCTGCTGAATGTGACAGGTAAAAGAGGCATAGTGGTGACCAGGTCCACTTACCCCTCTAGTGGAAAATGGGCTGGACATTGGCTGGGAGACAACACTGCCAGCTGGGACCAGCTTTACAAATCCATTATAGGTACATATAGAAAAATATTGTGAATATACGCTTGGTGATGAAACTAATCTCATAATCAAAGGGCACACTTATGAAAAGGAGGTGATGCAATCAATCACACATGCTTGCAAACTGTGCAACGGAGAAAAGAAAAAGCAGTTTTTATTTCAGCATAACTCCCTATTTTCCTTTGTTCTACAGGCATGATGGAGTTCAGTCTGTTTGGCATCCCTTACGTAAGTATCATCATCTGATCTCAGTTTTGACAAGGTATAATCTTATTGATGTGACCTTGTCCTCTCTAAATAGATTACAGCAGCCTGAGTGATGTTATTTTGTTTGCTAGACCCCTTGATCAAAGGACATCTTGATATACAATCTGAGGCGTGTCATTACAAGCCCTGCCTGAACTTGGAGGCCTAGTGCTAGTCCGTCATGACCTATACATACTTATTAATTTAGTGATCTTTAATGAAACATTTTTACATTGTTGTTCCACTTTTGCTAGTTTGCCCTCTGAATCTTTGTCTTGTTCTTATTTCTTTTCTCTCCCTCACACACTGTCCTTCTCTGGTCCTTCAACTCCTCAGGGGCTCTAATAATAATTATAATCGGACACCTTATTGATCCCGCTATGGTAAATAATTTGCATGCCCTTAGACTGGCCACAAGGTCAAATACACAGCATCCCTCACTCGTGTGGTGTCTGGCTCAAGGACACCTCAGACACATGATGCTTGATACCAAAGCAGTGTTATCCCAGGTCCTGTGATGCTCTTTGCAGTCTTTGTGGCCTGCACCTTGGAGCGCATCTTTCCATCCATCTCTGTGCCCTGACACAAATATACACATATACACTGACACTTTTTTTTTTTTTTTGTCTGTTTCTCTTTGTCAGACCGGGGCAGACATATGTGGGTTTTTTAATAAGGCTGAATATGAGATGTGCCTTCGCTGGATGCAGCTGGGTGCCTTCTATCCATACTCACGCAACCACAACGGCAAGTATAACGAGGTGAGTGAATTCAAAACAGGAGAAGAACATTGACATAGAGATGTACTGCTCTGTAAACCTACTTAAATTCAGATTTTTTTAAACTTATTTTTACTCTTATCTATGCTTCTTCTGTTTCACACTCATGGCAAACTGGGGGCTATAACCCAACCACTGTTGCTTCTGTGCATTCAAACTAACTTTTACAATCTTAAATGTTGCTATGGTTTACTGTAATGCTGGGAATTGACCTGATATTTTCAGGTAATTGTCACCAGATTTTAACCACAGATGAGATACCTGTAACTTTTTTTTTTGTTTGTTTACTGCCATGTCTCACTGTATAACTTCATTAAAACTGATCATCGTACAAGAATAATGGTCCAAGAAAAACATAAATGATACATATCAAAATGTCTTCTTGCTCTGAAAATGGCTTCTCAAGTTGTGTTATTACAGCTGTGCAAAAAAAACATTTACCAACACTCTTATTGTTTGCAAAAAAATGTTGCTTTCTCTACCCGTCTCTCTTAATCTGCAGCTGACATACACAAACACACAAAAAGATAGACCTGTTTGGTGGTGTAGTGTCGGCGGCATTCATTCTAGCAGTGACCTTTAAGAGCGTTGGAACACATCTGAAAAATCCAATAACGCCCATCCGGAGATCGATCCCACCGGGCGAACTTTCTCTGCGCTGGAGTCTGCAATACTAGACAGGACACAGATGTGTGTGTATATGTGTCTGTGGGTGTGTGTGTGTGTGTGTGTGTCAGTGCCGGTGGTTTTTAACGGCATGGAGTGGGGATATAATTGAATTCTCAAGGTGATCTGGGCACCACTGCATACTACCTAACCACCACTCCACACACATATACACCCCATGATTCCAATCATTTAATAATGGCTTGCAAATGGGTGTTTAAACACGGAGAAAATTGACAGGAAAAAAAAGAGCACACACACACACACACACGGCAGGAGAGGGGGTGGCACAAAATGACAGTTTGAGAGAAAGAGACAAAGTCAGGAAGATAAAAAAAAAGCAGCATAGAGATAGGATCGGTGGATCAGTAAAGGTATTTATACTGAACGGGAGAAAAAAAGAACAGAATGACCAGGAAGTGAAGTATTGACAAGCAAATACAGAAATAAAGGGACAGGGAGGGTCAGAGAAGTTTATAGGCTATGTGACAGAGACAGAGAAAAAATGATGAGGGATAAAAAATGATGGCGGAGAATAAAACAAGATGGCAATTTAGCAAGTTAAATGGTGGTGACATGGGGTAGAGATAAGGATGTGAGAGCTGAAAGGAGGCTGAATAAACAATTTGCCAAATTTGAAACACCTGCGATCAAGTCAGAAAAGTAATATGGGAGAGGCGGGTGCTTGGTGAGAGGCGAAGAATGAAAAAAAAAACACACAAACAAGGTCTGAGAGATGGGAGGAAGAAGGGAATCAAGGTCAGCTATTTATGTAGTCTACTGTAAAAAACGGTATTATTTTTCCAGTCAACCGTATAAAATCCCCAATCATCAGACAGTTAGTGACTGTAACCTCCAGTCTGCTTAACAAGGCGTTTGACAACAAAGTATTAACACCACAAACTGGGCTGGAGGGTACACAAGGTCAGAGACAGTGGAGAGAGAAAGAGAGAGAAGAGTTTTTGCAGAGTCATTCCCAGAGCTCCGTCACGCCTAGTGTCTCTTTGCCCTCAGACAACTTTCAGTGTTGACCTTGAGATCATTACATTGCACCAGTAATATACTGCAGTGTCCACAGTCATATCAGAACAATGAAAACTTAATTAAACAAGATATGTTCTCCCCTAATGGTTGTTTAAACAGCGTAGTTATATTCAAGTCTTGTATATTGTTATTCACCCAAAGAGACATTATGTTTGTCTAAATATATTATCTTTTCACAATGTGAACTCTGTAATGCTAAACAGAAACTCAAAAGGTTTATGAGCTGGGGCGAGGGAGTAGATTCCAGACAGATAAATGAGGAGAAAGACCAAGCAGAGGAGAGAAAAGATGAGAAGGGCTGACACAGCCAGATAACCTCATTTTTCCTGGAGGCCACGCATGCAAGTATGAGCACGCACACGCATACATATCTGTCTACAATCAGTGTGTGTCACAAGGCCTTTTGCCACTTATAAATGTGGCCATAAATTAGGTGAATTCATAAGATGGATTCTGTGGCTGCTTCTCAGTCTCCCGCTCTCATCTCTTCATCAATCCCTCCTCTGGTTTTCCGCAGATGAAAAGTCTACCTTGAGGGCCCAACAGACAGTGGTATAACTGTCAAGTCATGCAAGATTTGTGTGACTGAATGTTAAAGAGTATAAAGCAAGTTTTGGGGAGATTATGCTGTTGGTGACTGTGCAGCTTTTCATATAACTGGGTACACTGCCTTAATGAATGAATGCTTGGTGAGGGAAACGGTGCTAAACTGAACATCTGCCGTTTGTTGAACTCTGTCAGCTGTCGAAACAAACCTTTGTGCTTCCTAAATTTCACTTATGGTTAGCCACCAACAAAGTTTTTTTTCTTTTTGAGTTGCATCTGGGGCATACCTGACCATAGTGCTATATGTTGATATGGTCCTTGCAGTCCAGGTACCAGTAAGAAGCCATTTGTTTGACGTTTGACATGGCATTCCAGCAAAAGCACAAATGTGGATATTGTCTAAGGTTTTTGGTGGGTTTGATGTCACATAATGGGGAACGATCTTTACATAGCTAACCTTAGTCTGGCACATGACCAAAGAGAGACAGTACTTATAAACAGTGGCTATCAGGACTCTTGCTTGACTTGTCATCCAGTACTGATCCAGCTCACCACGCTAATTCAATGCTACATTGCATCTCTATTTCTAGTTCCTACTGGTCATTGTGTACCTACTTATAACACATGATACAAAGATGAGAGGGGGAAAAAAAAGAAAATGTCTTAATAAGTTACTTGGGTCATTTGAAAATAACGAGGCCTGATTTGAGCCTGAAGCTTTATGCAACAAAACCGCCCAAAGCCACTCCCTGAAACCCAATACTTTGTCTGAACTCATTTGGTTCAGGTCAGGCAGTAGAACTGTATCTGCCCTCTCCAATTCTGAAAGCAAAGCAAGCTCAGACTTACCCATTCAGATTCGCTTGGTCAATCTCTCTCTTTATATCTCTTTCGTACACACACACTCTCTCACCTACCATTGTAACAACTTCCCAGTGAACACATCATTCATTCCTCATTGTAAGCCATGAGGGTGCAACATGAGGGTTACTAAAAAGGTAGGTAGGTAGAAGAAATCATGGGTTTCCAGATAATTACAATCTTGTAAATTTCCTCAGAAAATTAAATGATAATCATGTAAACTCCTTAGGTCATAAGATAATGGAAATGTTCTATACTCAATCCTGTGCTGTTAGGCCTGTAGTTAGTAACCACTGGGCTACAGTTAATAACTATTATCAAATCTGACCCAGCTAAATTGCAGCTGGGAAGAGAATGTCTGTCATTTTATTGGTCTCTGTGATGATTTTTTTAAATTATGTTTTTCTTAAATTGAACACAAGACACATGCACACAGTTTCCACATAACAGCGTAACGCACTAAAATAAGAACCACAAACACATGCACACATACATAGTCATCTGCAAATACAATACACACCAATACAAATAAACACACACGGGATCATGGAGAGGAGCATATGGTGGTGACACGCTTCAGATGAAAATCTTCATGATCCTCAGTGTGTGTGTGTACTTGACCAGACTGATTATTGTCCTCAATACACTTCCAGAAAATGAGCTAATACATTTAGATTGGCCCATATCTAGAGAATGACAGTACACCGTGTCCTCTTTTTCTGTCCTTGTCTCTTTAAGGGGACACTTGTTGCCAATTAAAATGATCTACATGTCAGAAAAGTGTGAGACAGAATATCGGTATCAATCAGTATAAATGCACGCAGGTCATTTGAATATTTCTGGCATGCTACAAACTAGCAAATGTTATTGCAAGTCTTTCTTCATGCATGGTAACATGTTGTGAAGAGAAAGTCAACATTGCAAAAACAATGGCAGGATAAAAAAAGACACCTGTGTGTACATTTATTTCACAGCAGACTAATCTAAAAGTAATACTTTCATAGTTGTCCGGCTTTTTACTGCACAGCCCTGCATGTCTGCGGTATCTGTACTTGTAACTGAGAGAAATAAACCATAGGCAGCTTTTGAAATGTGTTTCGATTGAAACTGTGAATCTGTTCACTCAAAACACTCAGTACTTGTCTCTAGCTACAGGTAAATAACCATTTTGAACCATCCAGGGCATCACCAAAACACCCTAAATAGCAATTGTCCAGTCATAGCTTGGCAACCGTAAAAGGGCATGATAGATTGCTCATTTCTCCACATACAGAAACTCTAACAAAGATAGTCCTGCTTTGTTTCAGCCTTTCAAAAAGCAGAACCCAAGTGCAAAAGTGTTAAGAATGGAATAAACAATGTGTTTATCTGTTCTAACCTAAGATGCCATTATTAGCTTGACCTGTTTAGTACTATGTTAGTTAGTGGAGTGACTGTTCATGTTAAAAATAAAAGCCATCACCTGTGAATGCTGTTTTTTTGTTAAGGAACTAGAGTTAAGCATAACATTAGTGAAATCATCATGCTCTTTCTTGAACTTTTGTGTAAATTTACACTCGAGCAACTCAAACCATTGTTATCTGACATAGTGTTGTGTTTGCCAAACATAAAAGTGAAGCATGCTGTTGAAAAATATGAACAAGCATGTAACAAGCCAAAAAGTTAAAAACAGTTTAATCTTGCATTTTTCCTTCTCTTACACCTGATTAACTAGCTTTCTATTTTATATTCCAAGTCTATAGCATGGATCAGAAGTCAGAATCATGCAGCATTACACATTTATCACGGTTTCATGGATGTAGTTATCAGGTGCATATTAGAGACCCTGGACAGAGCTGGAAACATTTTAGAAAGTCAGCAGGAGATTTTTCAACCAGCATGTCTGCACTAACTAGCTAGCTGGGTACAGCTGCTAAAATCTAGCAGTGACAGGTGTCAGTCCGGCCAAAAATGTTGATTGATTGTCATAAACTGTATGAGTGCTAGACGAGAACAGAAAGCCATAGCAATAATAACTATGCAGGCAGAGGTTAGCAAATCATGAACAAAAATGTAAGCAACAAGTTCTCAATGTTAAACAGTCTAAAATGTCTTTTTACACACATTTATCACTATTTTATATTACAAATAATTGGGAATAACCTGTCTATAATTAATTCTTTTTTCCATCAGCGACAAGATCCTGTCGCTTGGGATGCTCCCTTCGCCAAGGCATCCAAGGACGTCCTGAACATCCGCTATACTCTCCTGCCCTACCTGTACACACTGATGTTTGAGGCTCACACCAAAGGAACCACAGTTGTCCGACCTCTGTTGCATGAGTAAGCACAAACCACACAACACATATGGATCCTGTCTATTTTCTCCTGACATCATGGCTCAAGCTAAATGTACAATCACTTAATTAATCATTAAGTTGGGACTAGGACGGACTGTTTCTCTTGATTTGCTGTCAGAAAAACCTGATTTCATACAAAGTTTGCTTCTCGTTGGTATGCAGAATATCACATGTGGTGGTTGCTGGACTATAAAACTATTTTTTTAATGTCCAACTAATTTCCAAATAGTTGTCAAAATGTTACCACCAAAGCCTTCTTTATTAGCTAATGCTAATTTGAACCTGACAGGCTGGTAAAAAATAGAAGTATCTACCCTGCAGCTGCCATTAAAAAGCCCTTGAGCAAAGCACTTTCAATTCCACTGACACTGTTTAGAGGCCAGCTGTAGATGTTTTTGGCTATATTTGGCAGAACCCAGATGTGAATGTGTGGAACCTTATAAGGAAAAGGAGACATACTGTATTTATTCATTTTAACAGACTCGTCTAAAGTCACAGATGTTTTTTAAGGAGCTGGCGGGGTCAGTCTGGCAGGGTTATTTGGCTTGCATCTTCAAACCATTGATTTCTGAAGTACTTGAACAGTCTGGTCGGAAGACACAGGAGATAGCGCTGGTTACATATATATTATAGATATATTATATACATATATATATTAATATATATAAAAATTTCAGTCAAGTTTAATGGTGTCTGTGCTTGTGTGTCATAGGTTTGCGAATGATAAAAATACATGGGAGATCAACAGGCAATTCCTCTGGGGACCTGCTCTGCTTATCACTGCTGCACTCGACCTAGTATGGACATACAGATAAACACAGTCTTCATTTTTACTTATATCATTAAGCAAAATATATCACAGATGCAACCTTTCAATCATTTCAGGTATTGTTGTCTCCTTTGCATACATTTCTGTAGAATTTGGTTGAACTAATAGATACTGTGATTGACAGGGCGTCAGCCATGTGGATGGCTATGTTCCTGATGCACGGTGGTATGACTACCACACGGTAAGTCCATAACAACGTGAAGACAATTAGATAGACAAAAGCCTAGCTTGCCTAATGCATTGCAGAAATATTGCAGATGATAACCTACATACACAGTCAAGCACATCTCTCGTGCAACAATAAAGTAGATAGCACTGAAAAGGAATTACAGTATCTGTTATTGAAAGAGGTAAAACCATCTAAGTGACTGATTAGTCTATGCATAATGTGGATATAGTTTGATAATATGAACGTTTGTCTATGCATCCTATCTTGTATGGAAGACACAACGCACTGCATCTATGAGGTGTATGTAGCCAGACCAAGACCACCACAAGTACAACAAAACCCCAAATGACAATATTAACAAGAGACATCTTTGACAACATCATTAAGGAGTTGCAGCTCAACAACTGCAGAAGGCGCCTCGATGACAAAAACAAACACCCAATCACTCTGTCTCTTTCTAGCTAGGGGACTCCCCATCTGTTAGACAGCATCATAAAGCCAAACAAAACATGAGAAACAACAGCATAAATTGTGGCATGGGATGGTGGAGAGGAGTGGTTACCTCAATTAAACTTGTCTCTTCAGATAACAGATAAGGATAAGCTGTTAGAGACAGGACCAAGGACGAAGTGGAGAATATTAGAGAAAAAAGAAGTTTGCAAAGAATTGCAAAGAAATGTTTCAGATGTAGCCTTTATAGAAGTCACATATTTTACTCTGTGCTTTGTGATTTACTGGTACAAATGCCAATTTCCCCACAAAGGAATTGTTAAATAAAATAAAGCAATGTTTTATTACCTACAGTTGTACTTTAATAGTCTGTAATTATTGCTACTTTCATCAGGCCAGAGATATTGGACTGCGTCGCCAAATGTTGAGTATGCCCACACCATTGGACCATATTAACCTTCATATCAGAGGAGGGTTTATCTTACCCTGGCAGAAACCAGAAAACAATACATATTATAGGTAAGTTCACACACATAATGACACAGCACCCTGTCTGTTTAGTGTGAAGTATGTTTGCACTGGAATGCTACAGGGGTTGGGAGGGTACATATGTGTGCGTATCTCTGCTGGTTTAGTGTTACAAAGACTTTACCATGAATGATTGACACTCTAGAAAATGAACGTCATCTCGTTGTTAGTATGTGTTAAAGGAAGAGGCCGTGAGAATGAGAAAGAGAGACTGTTAGAGGGTGATAAGTGTTCCAGCAGCACTGAGATCAGGTGGATGCCCTCAGCAGGAATGTTAATGTATTTGTCCTCAGCAGCAGGTATAAATAGATGTTGTCCTTTAGCAATATGCTATAACCCTCTCTGCCCCTCTTGTTTCAGTCGGAAGAATCCTTTAGGACTGATCGTTGCCCTGAGCGACGGTGGCACTGCTCAAGGGTCGTTCTTCTGGGACGACGGAGAAGGAATAGGTAAGTGAAAGGGTCACCCGTGAACACTCACTCACCCACACACACACAGAATAGCGCAGAATTTCATGCTTTTAGATGTGTATTTTTGGTCAATATTTAGAGTTAATATATTCCTTTAGCTGGTCTAAGCTTGTATATTGATTATTAAAAAAGATACAGATAACTTTGATAACTTTTCATTTAGTGCTATTATCAGGTCAAACACTTAATTTGTCCAATTATTGCCAATTAGCAAACCTGCTGAATATTTACAAGTGGATCCCCTTAAAATTTACTTTATGCTGTCAGGAGCCCAGTTTGATATAGAGCATAACTAAGCTTGAAGCTCATAAAAAAAAAAGAAAAAACTTGACCGATTGCCTTGATCTAGTTGACCCTGAACAGAAAGCAGCTGACAGTATTTAAAACACACACACACACACACACACACACAGCAGAAGTGCATTCATATATACACTTCATCTCATTTGAGCTTTTTCATGAATGAGAAAAAAACAAATTTTGATGGATGGCAGTTACCGAATTGGCATGTAGACAAAAAGGATGAAGAATAAGATTGTATTTGTTTTCTGATTTACAGATGAAAATGTCAGCCATGGTTTTTAAATGCCATTAGGCAGACTTTCCATCTATTCATCTACAGTATTTTCTTTTGAAGAGCCGCATGAACTCCTTGAACTCAGTATGTCTGAAATTCGTGTACAGTATGAGAAAGCAGAGGGAGTCCCTTTTACTGAATGTCAATTTCTTCATTGATTTTATCAGACAGACACACACGAGTACAAAACGTAGTCTCTCCACATCTCTTTCTCACTCATTCGCACACACATACACACTGATATATGAACAGAAATCAGTCTCTGAAGTACTTCTGTGAGAAAGATGCAGTCCTCTGTGAAAGGCCTGTTTGTATTGAGACAAAACAAGAAAGGGGTAGATAGATAGAGAGAGAACGAGGGATGACAGAGAAGGGGAGTGACAGATACTATTACAGTAATTCTCTGTGTCGCTGCCTGGAGATATGCTCTCCATCACTTCTCTTTTATCTGCTCACTTCCTCCTCTCTTCTGCATCTCCCTGCCTGTCTGCAGTGTGGGCCTCCCTGTGTTTTTTTTCTCGTTTGCTTCGCCTCTCGCTATGGCGTCTGCTTACCTTGTATTATCTGCTTCTCTTGAGTTATGCATGTTTGAGTTCCGCATAGCTGCTCACTCTGCTGTCAGTCAGGCTGAATCATCTGTGCATTCCTGTACAATATTAACCTGTGGAGAAATGTAACTGAGTACATTTACTTTATGCACTTTTACTTTACTTTGTCACTTTCTACTGCATTTCAGAGAGGACTGTACTTTTCACTAGTATGACAGCTTTAGTTAAATTAAGATGTCTGCACACAGTAGCCTATAGTCGATTAATGCATTGACAGAAAATTAATTAGTACCTATTTCTTTGAATTGTTTAAGTTATGTTTATTATCAAACATAACTTTATTGTTATATGTTATGTTTCCAGCTTCACAATTGTGAAGATTTGCTGCTTTTCCTTCTTATTACTTTATTTTTTTATCATTTAAAATGTTGGACATTTTGTTGGACTCAACAATAATGATTGTTGCAGTCCGATACAAAATAGTTAAATGTGTGCGCCACCTGAACTGACTAATACTGAACTAATAATAATAACATGAATAAATAATAATAATAATAATAAGATACTAATAATAATAATAGTACACACGGGACGATTTTTCTGCATGAGTTCTTTTACTTTTAATACTTTAAGTATAACTTTTCCGATCATACTTAGATACTTTTACTTTTTACTTTTAAGTAACATTTTCAATGCAGAATTTCTACTCATAACAAAGTCATTTTTAGTGCAGTTTTAGGTCTTTTACTTAAGTAAAAGATATGAATGCCTCTTCGACCATTGATATTTCATCCAGTCACTCAGATATAGTCAGTTTTAAATTTAGTCATGCAGCTACTCAGTGTTTTATTCACTCATTATGTCACCCTTCATTACGTGACTTACTTATTTATCCACTACATCAGTTGTTTATTTATTTGTCAGTCCAGTCAGTCAGGATAACATGAACTGATTATTCACTTATCATACAGTTTCTCATTTATCCAATTCAGTCTCTGCCCCTCTGTCATTCATTCAGGTAATCACACACATATTTTTTTTGTCTTTCCATTGTCTCCATTTCTGTGTGCAATTCACTCTTATTTTTTCTCCTCAGACACAGTTGAGAAAAAACAATATCTGCTGACTACGTTCAAAGCACAATCGGTGAGTTCAAGGGCCAGCTTCATGTCACATTTCTCTTCGTCATTATTGTTATTAATGCAGTGAGACTGGTGAATAAGTCCATGCTTTGACATGCAACAGGACTGTGGTAGGCGGATGTCAAAGGCTAACTGCTGGAGAACATTAGCACAGAATTCACGTCTAACTCCGGGTTGGTGATTTGAATGTAGCTGTTAACACTTTTTTCTGAGACAAAGTTCTCACTTTAAAAACTCTTTAACACGTGTATTAAAGAAATTACATACATATGCTTATATTGTTGAATCACTTAATAATATCACTATATAATAATATATTCAAAACATTTAAAAGCTTTAATAATGAGACACTTTACAGTCTTTTATGCATATCATGGTGACATTACAATTATTTTACGATTTAAAACATTTTTAGAAGGTGGAATACAAAAGTAGATACAATAGGATAAATGCAGCTGAGCCCATTTGCAGAATTCTGAAGTCAGATGCTCCAAGTATAACAGAAATAGTCTGGAGCCTTTAGTTTTATGCCTTCATGACAACTCTAATGAAGTCATTTTCATCAGGTGCAAGGCTTTTGTAGTGCACACACCTGTTTAGTGTTTCATGACTCCAAAAGAGCAACTCACACTGATGTGGTTGAAGTGCAGCAGCTGCGGTTATGTTTATGCAGATCATAGTGTACTTGTTTTGGCATGAAATTGCACTTACTTTTTTTTTTTTTCTCCTCTGTTCAGACAACCTCTTATCACAAACACAAGCACAAAGAGCAATTTCATGGCTTTTGTTGGTAAAAGCACACATGCTGATTGGAAAATGACCCCAAAAGAAAAACCTGCTTGTATGTTTCACTTGCCTCTTTCATCTAGTACTGATTTAAATGTGTCAGGTCAGTGAATGGTTATTGATAGTATAATCCACAAATGCTTCCAACCAGCATTAACAATTATATGCTCTTCAATATATATAATCATTGTCTGCTAGATAAAGCCACAAACATTGTTCTATGTGTCTGCATTTATCTGAACATCAGATATTAGGGTGCAATTTAACGCCAAAATGGGTATCAAAATTGCACTGTGCAATGGCATCAGTACAATCTCAGCTGCATCACTCCACTTACGTTGGCACATTTGCTTTTATGTGAAGCCATGACATTTGTCAATCAGTTAGAAAAAATATAGATCTAAGATCTAAGAGGGAAAAGAGATATAAAGAAGGACAATACAATATATAATTGTGCCTCTGCCTGCACCTCTTCCAACATTGCACAGGTGCCTTAAGAGTTGTGTGTTGCGTGTGCATGTGTCTAATGGCCAAGTTCAGTGTGAAGTGAAGGCCACAGCTTTATCACATTTGTCTGACAGTGTCTGACAGACACTGGGACTAATGTAGCTAGCCCAGCCATATTTGCTTCTTAGCCAAGCAAAGGCACACAATCACACAGAGACACACAATAATGAGCACACATTTAATCGCAAACACACAGACATACACATGCATACGTACTGTATATGCACACCTACATCTACGATACACACATACCCACGTACAGCAACGATGGCCAAACATCTGTGGCTGTCCTCTGCCTACCATCAGGCTCATTCCAAAGCAATTTCACACAGCGATAAAACAGGCACACTGTCTGACAGCCAAAGGGGGGATAGAGCGAGAAAGAGCGCACAAGCGTGTGTGTTGTTTGTGTTTGAATATGCTTGTGTGTGTGTGAGTGTGTGTTCATGCATGTGGGTGTATGTGTGAACAGGCAGATGTGAGAAGATGAGGATAAGTTGGGCAATGAGGCCAGTGCTGCCTGGCGGATTAGCAGATCGTATGCCATTTTGGATGGCAATCTGAATGTATGTGTGTGTATATGTGAGTGTGCTCCTGTAGCTCCATGAGTGCTGTACCTTCAGACTGAGACCATTTCTACAAAGTGAGGATATTTTAGTCTTCCTCAGTTTTCAAGTGTCTTCTAAAAGTAGAGCATAGAGTAAAAATATGTTGGATATATAAAACTAATGATATAGAGAAAGATACTCAAACATTAAATCTCCTTCAGTAAGAAGATGAAGCTTAGACTAGAGGAGATATTATTTAATATTAATCAAGTACATGATTTTATTTTTTTATGTAATGTATTTATTCTGCTACTAACAACCATCTTCATCTCTTTGTTTCACCCTCTCGTCTCTATCACTTCAAGAAAAAACTGTCCAGTCAGGTCGTTGACAATGGCCTGGCTGCTGCTGACCGGTTGATCCTCGGTGTGGTGAAGGTTTGGGGTGCAGGCAGCGTTAAGATCACAGGGGTGACCCTAACAGATGAAGCCGGAACACCGCATGAATTGACCCCGCATCACAACACTGAGACTGAGGTCAGAAGAGTTTTTACCATTTTGTTATGATATTATCATGAAGTTATAAGCCTAAGTTATACGCTTAGTTAGCACAGGTTGGATCAATTATAACTGGGCCATCCTCACTAAGTTTCCAAATAGGCTTTGAATTATGTGTTTTTGATGCTTTCTGCCATTGTGAACATGATAAACACAACTCAACAGACTGCTGGCCAATGTCATCAAATACAGTAAATAATCTATGGTCACAAAAGCTCTTCATATAAAATGAAATGCCAGTTTTTGGCAAAAGAGCGCTCTTTTTCTGCACGCAGTTGCGGACAGAAACCAATAATGTGTAGTACAGTATATACTATGTACTCATTTGTTCATATGTTTTATTTAATCTATCATGAAACAAACTACATCATAGTGCAGTTTTAAAGCCACAGAAAAAACAAAACGGAAAAATGTTTCCGGTTTCTAATTCACAATGAAATGCCTCACAGCATTTGCTTAAAATCAACTCAACGTATTGTTATTCAATAACAACTTTTTTTTCTTATTCACTGATCATTAAGACCATAAATCTGCTCGCAGGGATGGGAAACTTCAACGGTAATGGAACAATATAGCTAATGTGTATACAAGCGTACACTTTCCGCTGCATCCCACAAATGCACTCAGCTAAATTTCTGCTCTAATAACCTCAAAATAAACATATTAATCACTGTCTAACATGCATGCAATCAGTGTCATTGCGTTTAATAGTTCACTCTGCGCGTTCATATCATAGCACAGTGAGCCTCTTTCATCATTGTATGTGCACATTTCATAAACACGGCCAAGTTTTCAAATTGGCTGAGCAAATTGGCCAGTCAATAAGTCACAACAGCAAAAAAAAAAAAAGATTTCAGGTTCACAACCCAACCGCTGCTGTGCCACACTTTGTCATCTTATACCTGTAATCAACTCTGCATTTCCCCCTGACACTGAAGACTTGACTCAGGACAGCAGTTTTAAAGCTGCTCATGTAAAATGATTGTCACTCACTCTCTCCATCATCTATCATCTGCTCCAGTGGTTGAAATGAGATGTCAGCAGGAATTGTGTCCACAAGACCAAAACATAATATGACCTGTTGCAGCACTTGAATCAAGGTGATTCATTTGTTCAAAGTGGCTTTTTAGTACCACTCTTACCTTTATTTTTAGTGGCCACTGTGAAAATTAAACATTGGCATATTGAGCTAGAAAGAAATTTAGTTTTTTTACACAAGACCAAAACAAGGTTCGGCTGATGGCTTCCAACTTCTTTAATCACTAAGTGAAATGGAAAGACAGTAAGAATCCTTTTAGATCAGAGGAGGAGAAACTGGAAAAAATCATTATCACTCATCTGTCTTCAGTGTTAGCACTGCATCCCTTACATTCTTATCTGAGAGTTTCCAAGGCAAACAGAAACTGCTGCAAGCCTTCAGTTAGTAGGGATTCCAGTTTGCCATGATTGTACTATTATGGGGGAAACACTAAAGCTATCTATTTTTTAGCCGGAGGATGGGTGATATGGAGGTTTACCACTACAAAGGTGTAATGCAGAAGAAAAGGGAAAGATGAGACCAAGCTTAAGAAGATAGCATGTGTTGTTCTCCTCTACTAATTTAGCGTGTGATAAAAATATTCCTGTCGAGGTTATGTACTGTACTCAGTGCACTTATCGGGAGCAGGAAAATGATAGCTACAGCAGCACCATAAATAACTGTAGGTGAAAAAGCCCAGAAGTCTTTGATTTATACTGTTCTTGGAGAAGACGGACAGGGAGAAGCAAGAAGAGCAGACAAGAACTGCAGATGAAGAAAGTCAGAAAGACAGAGGGATTTTGAAAACAGGCGTGTGTGCGTGTGCTGGGGATGCAAGAATGGGAAGAGAATAATGAAAAGACAGAAAGACAGTCCATCTTTGGAAAGGAGGGAAGGAAGGAAGGACAGAGCACGGTGGAGTGAGAGAGAGAATGCATCATAGTAAACAGATGGAGAGAGGAATAGAGGGGTGAAAGAGATAGAGCAGGGAGAATGAAAGATGAGCAGAGGGAAGGAAGAAGGGCAGAGAGAAAGGAGAGAGCGGGAATGAGGGTGACATCGTATGCATGTGGTAATAAGTGGTTTTTCAATGTGAGACAATCCATTCATCTCCTTAAGTATTGTCTGATAGGGTAACAACTCGAAAGTAGCAGTAAGCAGCTGGCACTGAGTCATTTGAATACAGTGAGGTTGAAGAACCATTTCCGTCTTTTTATTCTGACCCAGTATAGGCCTCTTCATACTGTCATATACAATATCTCATCACATGTATAAGCCAAGGCTGGTTAAACTTTACTGTGTTTTATGACATGAATGAAATGGGATTATTTTTCTTCAAATCAGATAGAAGGAGCAGAGCAGAACAGGAGGAATGTGTTATAACATTTCATACATTTCTCATGTACAGTAGACTTAACTTAAGACAAGTTCCATCCATTTATTTATCCATTCGCCTATACTGGCTAATGTTGCACAGTTTATCTTATCCAGATTGCGTTACGGCAAGAGGCCACAACATAAGCAAGCCAAAAGACTATCACCGGTGAACATATACAGTACATAGACAGGCGATTATTCATACTCACATTCACACCCACAGGCAATTCAGAGTCCCCACGGAATATAATATGCATGCCTATGTTTTCATGAGTGTATAATCATCTAAAAATACGAATTGCCTTAGAATGAGCCTTTCTACAGATGTTGCAGGTTATCTTTCACAGAGTCTGCCATGTTGAACTGCCATGTTTGGGGTTCAATCCGCAACTTCACCCCTAGATACCACTAAAATCCTATACACTAAACCTTTGAATTATAGGCTGTAACTAATACATAAAACATGATTTAGCAAAATGCATAGAAAAACAAAGGGGAAAAGGAATAAGATAGACAATATGAACAGACGAATCTCGCAAGCAATCAGGCGACAAGAATCATAATACTAATAAATGTAAAAACTATTTAAAAAAGAAAAGAAAGAAGATTCAATATCTGCACATGACAATACTGGAGCACACATAGGAAAGAAACTACATATATCTTTTCTTTTTTTTTCTTGTGTCCTAGGAGCTGATTGTAGATGCTACTTCAAAGTCTGTTTATGTGGATCTGCCTTTTACTATAACATGGAGGACCAGCGCCTGATCAACAGTGAGCAGTTGTTGTGTTTTGTTCCTAAATAATTAATGAACCTGTACATAATGGTCCATTGCCATAAATTATGATGTAAAGTAAATGCAATGTTTCTTGTACATCAAATCACCTTAATGTACTCCTACACTATTAGATGTTGTACATCAAATCACCTTAATGTACTCCTACACTATTAGATGACCCTGTAAATGTTTTTTTTCCCCACATTTCACGAACTAATCGAAACAGTTTTTGTTACTCTTATTATCATTTTTGTCATTATTCCTGTTCATTATTATTATGCATTGTTATTATTAACCCTTAAACAACATTACATCACATTGAGTACATGCAGAAATTATTTTCTAATGATTAACACAACAGAATGTTTTTACAATAAACTACTTCATACTGTTGATACTGTCTTGTGTTTAAATGCACTCGGTGCAGAACAAATTATTAAAGTGCTTGATTTGGGGGGAAAAAAAGTATACAATGTCCTTTTTTTTTTTTGTTATAAATAACATGAAAGGTTTCCTGTGGAGTTTAACAAGCTCTACAAAGCTCTTTATTTATGAGAGGGTCTTATGTATGCATATGAGGACTCACATGTGCCGTATGTGTATGCGCATGTGCACGTGGGTGACTGTACTGCCAATGGTTTCGCACTCTTCCAGCAATCTAATAGTAATGTGGCCAGAAAAGTAGGACTGCACCGACGAAGACAGGGAAGAAGGAGAATGCAAGCTAGTAAACGTGGATGAAAAACTATACTGGATTATAAATGATTATAAATATTGACTAATTAATTTTGGTGAGTTATAGTGAATGTGCACAACTTTTCAAAAAAAAACTTTCCATAGGCCATTTTTAAATCCACCTGTCATTTCAGCTACAATACACAACAGTTCACAGATTTTGGGGGTAAACTCATAAACTAGTATATTTGATCTTTATGTGATCAGTTACATAATACAACACGTTTACATTCATTTTGAACCTTAACTTGCATGTTGCACTTGATGCATTTAACACATTCTAGTCATTTTTTTTAAAAAGAGCAGGGTTAATGTTTTCCCAATTTTAGTGATTGTAACGTCATACATTAAATAGCGAAGGAAAGAAACGTAATTTGTTTCCACAACATATTACCCGCAGTGAGCAATTTTATGAAGTTGTTCCAGCCCTTATTTCACCACGCAGGAATATCTGTAGGCAGCCAACTGCTGTGCAAAATGTGTAAACAGGTGTATTATAAAATAACAAACAGCGAGAACTAATGACCAGTGGATGAAACACGTACAAGATATCAAGAAGTCTGCTTTTGTAAATCAGAAAATGTTTTCATTCAAGAGTGTGATGCTGCGAATAATTCGCTGCACCACACCTGTGATCAACAGAGGAGCAATGACTGAAGTAGAATTATTAAGTGCAGCTTAAATCTTTAAGCACATTTAGAGCAATTGCCGTATTTCAGTATGTGCGGACATCCGTGTCCTCCCACAGTTGCAGATATGAATGCACCTGTAAGTGTATGAGTGTGTGTGTGTGTGTGTGTCAGGAACTAGACACTAATTGTAGCTCTCACCTGCGGCAAGCTGCTTTGTCTCGTCCCATTACATCCCTATATAATGATATGCAGACATTCATTATTCAACATGCAGTAAACGTAATGATATCAATTTAGCCATAGGCACCTCAAATTGATTTCAGCAGTAATCGGCACTCCGCGGGTAGCAATGTACAGCAGGGCTTTACTGCTGGATGGTGAATTGGATTGGCAGATGTACGTCTCTGTGTGTTTTTGTGAATATGTCCAAAGATTTTAGATTTGTGATGATTCAGTCCAGCCTCTGTCTCCAGGTAATATGTGCTTTTGAACAAAATAAGTTATCTGTTTTGACTGAAAACAAAGCCAAGCCACCCACCAGTGCCAGCAGGTCTGATTGAGCTGAGACTAGAGGCGCCCTTCTTAGATTCATACTGAAGCCATAATGCTGTCTTTGAAAGAAATCAAACAGTTTGTTTGATTTTTTTCCTCTTCTTCCACTGGTTTTATCAATTGTTATTAAAATAATATTACATCTACTATCTTGTTGGATAATATAAACTTGCCTATTGACTTTGTCATCATTATAATTTGTTGTTGTGAGTGTTTTTTACATGCTTTCTTTTCTGACAATATTTTCTACCTCAACAGGCAACACCACAGGGCAGTAAAACCTGGCTTTTGTCTCAGACATCAAGAGAATCTCATATCTATTTATGTTTGGGTTCATTTAGCTCAAACTTTTTCTTACACAATATTTCTTTATACATGAATTTGTGAATTGTCTCGGTCCAAATACTCATTTATGCTGAGTACAAGTCTAAATATTTGATTGCAGTCTGTTGGCAACAGTATGACCTGTCTCAGTTGTGTTGAAGTGTGTGTGTAGTAAAGTTAGTGGACTGCAACAGAAATAAAGGAAGGGAAAATTGGTGTACCTAGAATAACCTGGACTTGTACATACATCTATGCATACAGCGATTTACGGACAATATGAATATGACTGACCTGGGGTTATAATCAGGGTAAATTAAGGGATCCATATCAAGATTGTTCAGTTTGTGTCTATTCTTATCAGATGTCTTAAACTATCAAATATTGATTTAATTATCAGCCTCAGTCCATTATCAATCAGAATATTGCTGCCATCCACAGTTTCCGAAAAGTTCACCTACCACCCTGTTCAAGCATGATCTTCACAACATGATTTAAAAGTTCTCCCGTGCTCCTCTTCTCACACAGTTGAATAATGTGGCTCAGAACTTTTCACAGAGCACCTCACTTATATTTCATCGTCCATAGATCAATGTGTTTTTCTCAGATTTTCTGAGAGAGAAAACCCGTCTCACCAAACAACATGCTTTTAAATGAGCTCCAGTGACAATGCGTCTTTGTTACTGGGGTGACTGACAGATACAAGTGTGTCACAGATGAAGGGAGGGAACAAAAAGATAAAACGTCATGAGAGAGGGGAAACACTTTGACGACTTCAAAGACTGTCATATGCGACGGGTAAGTGTGTGTGTGTGTATGCATGAACTTAATGTGTTGTTACTTTTTTATGCTTGTGCATGTTTGTGTGAAATGAAAACTTTGTGAAACTTTGGGGAGGTTCAGATATAGACAGATATAATAAAAGCATTGGTTTATTAATTATCTGTGGCTTATGGCTTAAGTAATAACAATCCAATATTCTTATTTTGAAAATCTGAGTCATGAAAGAGAACAACAATGCTCCAAATCAGAAAACTTACTGTATGAATATAAAGGTAACAAATAAATTACACAGATATTGAATACAAAAGCATCCTTGTGTCACTCTTCACACACACACACACACACACTCATACACACTTTTTTTCTATCATCCTATCATTCCATGAGCACAGCTCCTGTGTCGACAGCCCAATAGCACCCTGACTGGATCCACACAGGCACTTTCACCATCTGACACGCACCCACAATCTCACTAACACATGCACGCAGACACACTGTGTAAAGATCTTATCTGTTTGTCATGAGCCGTTTCGTGTGTTTGACACCATGCTTCAAGCCATGCAATTTTCCCTTCACCTTGACTAATCGGCCACTCATTCAAGGCAGCCGTGCACACCAGCAACTCATACATACCTGCCCACTGAGAGCCTACTATGCTAATTAGTGTTTCTGCGTCAAATTGAAGGAACATCAATGGTTCCCGACCGAGACCGAGACCAAAACGAAAATCTTCCGAGAATCCTTAGATGATAAAGAACAAGTAAATAAGCATAAACCTCAGGAGAGGGAATTCACAGAGAAATTCTCCCTCCCTCGGCTGCAAAGGGAGGTATTTGTTAGAAGAAATAAAGTATTCCAAGAAAACTTCTATAAAATTGTTGACTTATTCTGTATTGTGCATCTCCTTGGCTGAGTCACATCTGCCATTGCTTGCCGTTGTCATTCCATCTTTTCATTTCATCCTTATTTGTCAATGTGCCCTTGAAGTAAACAGGACATTTTTGACTTTATCTCCTTAAATAGTATACATAAATATCTGGCTGAAATGCTGTATTTCTCCCTTGTTGAAAATGTACACTTATATAGAACTTGTGTAATAAAGCAGAAATGAAAAATTGTTAAGTTGATGACTCATTGCAATGCCTGCATCAGTTTCTACTTTGTACTTTCTGCTCCACTGCTTGATTTGAGGCTAGTTAAATTACATTTAGATTAATGATATTTCACACGGGTGGGCTGCTAGCAGGTTGTGATAGGATTATGCATAAATTATTGACATTAACAACCCATCACAACACAGCAGTTGGTGGAAGAGGTACTATTTTCTTGAAGTTAAAGTACAAAAGTATTGTAAGTAACAGTGGTCCTTTCAGAGTATATATATGTATACACACACATACACACATACACACACACACACACACACACACACACACACACACACACACACACACACATATATATATATATATATACATGATTTCAATATAATAATAGAAGCATTATTGCACAAGCAGCATTTTTATGTTACTTTTAACTACTTCATGCATACTATATATTTGTGACATCTTATTTTGAAAAGATAACTACAGCTGTCAGATAAATGCAGGCCTAATGGAGTAAAAAGTACACTACTAATAGTAGCAGTATATACAATACAAATAAAGTACTATAAGTACAGTACTTAATTACGGAAGCCCTAAAAGGCCATACATACATACATTTTATTCCACCCGTTTTCCCGTGATAACGAGATAATTTTCCTCCGTTTTCCTGTGATAACGAGATAATTAATTCGAGATCTCGAGAAAACAAAACGATAGTCTAGTGTATTAAATCATTGCAGGAAACATCATTTAGTGTAGCAATGTCAACTGCGGTCAAGTGAGCAGACGGTCGTCTTTTCCTGATTTCAAGTGCGCCCATATTACAGAATGTATGGCAAATGCATGTATTTCATGATACGGAGCGAGCAAACCTATTACGCCGCTGTAAAATCACTTTGATCCATAATTTCTGACAAAGGTTTGTACACTTGATCTTGATTTAATACACTAGACTAGCAGAAAAAATGTGAACCAGACATAGTTAATTAAAAAGTGACAGTGAACCATCTGATGGGATCTGTTAGGATAAAAGTGTAAAGGTATGACAGATGACAGCTGATTTTCATTGGGATCAGCATCAAAAGGTGATATCAAAAAAAAAAAAAACATAAATCTGCAGAGAGCACTAGACAGCTATTTTATTTGACAGTGAATGACTATAATTAATAAATGCCATTAAAACACATCTGTCGACACTCGTGGTACCCCTTCAGGTGGCATGGCGATCATTATTGCAACAATCACCATCACCATCATCATCATCATCATCATCACTGTCATCACTCTTAAAATATCTCACTCGAGATCACGAACATGACTTCCCTCAAAAGCGTCACAAGAAACAAGTGATGGAAAAGAACATTTCTCCACAAAATCTGTAGAAATTTTCGATTAGGCCTGAAACAGACACATTTAACGATGTCTTGTGTGAACTCAGTACATCACATATCCTGTGACTTGACCTTGTTCTACTTAATGATTTACTGAAAACTTGACTTGTTAAAGGTTAGTTATTTTAAAAGAAGAAAATCAAGCATTGGCAGATGATTAACACTGATAGCTCTGCCTCCGTCTGATGAGTGAACAAGAGACCAGTTGTTTTCTGTTTCCTTTCAAATTAAAATTAGCAACAAATTCGGCAACACAATAAAATGGTGTCAAATGAACAAAGTGATGGATCAGACTTATCCATGTCTGGCCTGGGTGAAAATGCAAGGCTATTTATGAGTCAGTGCATACCGAGAAAGATTTTTTTCCTTTTTTCCCTAGAGCATTGAGGAAAAAAGACATATCTTTCTGGCAAACAGCAGATTGTGGATTAAGCACCAGAGAATGGCCACACGCAAACATCTTCACAAATCACATCAACTGGCACAACGACACGCCCACGCACTCGTGCAACCATTCCTTACAAATCAAATCAATAAGAGGCATGGATGAACAGTGATTTGCCAATTGGCTAGGCCATGCACGCATAAAAAGATTTAAATATCACTGGAAATAGGGCCAGTGTGATTGCATCACTTCCGGTTCAGCAGAGGTAGTCAAATGACTCTGGTGGCTGAGTAATTCAATACTCTAGATCGTGTGCATAATGTCACAAATCACCCTGCACGCATGATCACCAGCAAATTGAAGATTCAAATCAAACGCGTCCAAATAGTGTCGTCAAGGGTCTATGCAGTTCTACAAAATACATTCTGCCCCTGAGTGTTTGGACAGTCATCACCCTAACTACACACAAAATATATAAAGGGACAAATTTTTTGACCCTAAATCCTGAATTACAATTTTGTGACTGAGCTTGCTTCATCTCAATATGAACTGCTGCTGCTTCCTGTAGCTGTCAGCTGATAAAACGGGGACGAGAAACAAGGAAACCAATAAACAATTGAATAATCCTGGCTCATTATGGATACATGGATTTGCCTTTCTTCTTCTTCTTCTTCTACTTCTTCTTCTTCTTCTTCTTCTTCTTCTTCTTCTTCTTCTTCTTCTCCTTTTTTAATAGTAGTTGTTAGGGGACTGAAGCATCCACCTCTAGCTTCACTCTAGATTAGAGTCATAAAAAAATGACACATACATGACTCATTCACACACTTCACATACTTGTGTGGGGTCGGACTAATGAATGTTTGTGGGAAATGCATGTTGTATTTTCAGCACAAGTCGAAGAACGTAGCAAAGGCTGACAGTCATGATGCATGGTTGTAATTGTAAAGCTAAAATAGGAAAGTGTTTTATTTAGTTTGTGGATGAATGTTGCCATGACAACACACATTGCGCCTGACTGACATTTAAAAAAAGGATTGTTCTCCTCAGTCCACACATTGTACTCTCTCTCTCTCTCACTCTCACTCTCACTCACACTCACACTCACACACACACAAGCATATGCCGGTAAATATCAATTATGCATCTATTGTGCAATTAAAGTACAAGTATGCAGTAAGTATGAACATTGATCCGCATTTCCTCAACATGTTACAATCAACTCATCTGGTGTTATCCCATAACTATATTATTGAAGAGGTGAAGAAAGGGAGAAGGACTTTTACAGTCTTTTATAGATCAAGAAAACTAGTCAATGTTAATTACCTCATAAAATATAATATACATTTACTATGCTCTACTCTAAAAAATAATAATAAAAAATTAATTGACACTATATCTGCCAGTATACTGTATTAAAATAATATAATATACTATAAAATATAATATAATAATACAAATAATATACTGTTGACTGTTGGTACTCTTACCAGCTCCAGCCGCCAGCCTCAAAGTACTTATTCTTTTTTCACCTGCAGTAAAAAAAACAAACAAAAAAAATTTACATTAAACCTATAATTGTCTATTCCAAATAAATAAATAAGCAAGTCAAAAAAATAAATAAATAAATAAAAAAATACAATTGCTAACCCGCACAAGTCCATGTCTGCGACACACAGATGTTAAGTACTGGAGTAAAGGGTGGAGGGAGTAAAGTAGTGCTATATCAAAAACTGACTTGAGTAGAAGTTGAAGTGTTCTTTTAAACACCATACTTAAGTAAAAGTACTAAAGTATTAAAAAAAATGTACTTAAGGATTGCAAGTAGAAGTATTAATAAATTGCTACTCAAGTACTGAAAGTAAAGTACAAGTAAAAGTAAAGTACAAGTACTGTTGTTTATATTATTTCAAAATTTTTTAGGCACAACTTCTAATGTTACAGGGTTACCATGTTCATGGTAAGTTCTCTGATTTCCCATGTCTTGTGAATGCGTCTGAATGAATGCGAGAGGAGGAGGGGGGTGGGGAGCGGTGAGAGAGAGCGCGCGCCTGGGTTTCAGGTGTATGACGTACGGCGCAACGAGCGAGGTTGATTGTGGAGACCGGGACTGTTCTTTGTTGTTTTTTTGGCCGTGGTTACGGCCGACAGTCACCGAGTCCTGGAACCAAACCGTTCAGCATAAATGCAGGTTGTTCAATAACGCTCGGCATTCATCACGTGGCCGGCTGGACGCTACAATAGTAACGAGTAACGATTCAGCACATGAAAAATGTATCGGAGTAAAAGTATTAAATTCATCAAAAATATGTAGTGCAGTAAAAGTATTAGTTGGGGAAAAAAATAATACTCCAAAAAAGTACAGATACTGCATTTTAGTACTTAAGTACAGTACTTAAGTAGTTCCACTTCGTTACTATACATCTCTGGCGACACATCACTGCATGCTACTTTTTAAAATATAGTACAATCGTTACAAGGCAGCAGCATACTGTGTCTACTTGGAAGTGCATAAGAGCACTGAGTCTGCCTTATAACCCCAAAGTACAAGGCACATTACAACCATGCTGACTTGGATTGTAACAGCAACCAGAAATCCACCCAAAATGTACGCACAGACAAAAGAGCAGGTGTCACTTCAAAAGAAAAAAAAGCTTTAAAAGTTATCTTACCTGAAAGGGATCTTGCACTGACTGACATTCAGCTCTCTAAACTGCTCTGGGAAGTGCTTTAAGTGGTTGGAGCTCGTACTATGACATTATAACAAATTTAGCTAGCTTACTTGACAAGCGAACAGACAACATCGTGTTGTTATTGTTTCCAGTGTTGTGCAGCATCCATCCAGCAGGTAATTCCAGATCCTGATTACCTTACAGTGGCATACATCCTATAAGGCAGCACACACATAAAGATAAATGATTAGACATTATTATAATGAGAAAAAAAAAAACAGGTTACATTTTCTGACAGCTAAACTGCATGGGCCTCATCTCATATTAATTTAATTCCTTTTAAGTTTAGTTTAAGTTGACTTTAAGCAATAAACATTTCATCAAAGGAGACTTTTTTTTTTGTCAATATAAGGTTTCTTGCACCCAACTGATGATACCAAATATAAGAGTTTCCCAGAAAGACAGATTACCATCACAGAACAATACAGCCCATGATGACAAATTGAGAGTGATCACTGAGTGGATGGGGTAAGACGAGAAATGAGAGTAGAAAGCAGGAGAGGGAAGATGAGAGATGGGTAGCAGTGACATGGTGAGGGAGCGGGTCAGAGAGAATAAAGGATGGTGGATGAGAGTCAGGAATATAGTGAGTAGGAGGGATGGATGGAAGGAAACAGAGAGGAGGGGAGCGTCCACTTGGTAGAATAGTTCTGATTGAGGTCACTTTTCCCACCAGATGAGACTCCACTTTAATCACCCTCTGTCGGTATCATCACCATGGAACGCCTGGCCTCATCAGGGAGAAAGGAGAGACAGTGCTTGGAATGAGAGAGATAGACATATCGACAAGATAAAGAAAAATTACAAAGAGAGGGACACATGCAAAATGTGAGCGGGATGTGCTGAATAAGTGAGTAGGTGAGGTAGATCTACTGAGAGAAATTGAAGTGAAAGCGAGGGACAACTTGAGACTGCAAGGGAAAAGATACAATATGTGAAGCAAAGTAGAATATTTTCAAGTTTTTTGGTTTGTTTCTTTTCTTTTATTGACTTATACAGCTTCAAAATTAGAAATGGCAAAGACGTAAGAGCCAGACGTGAGCAATGCTGAGAGGAGACAAACTTAAGAGAGGCTGTTTTTTTTTTCTTTGCAGAAAAAGTGTAGCTCTGTACCAACAGAAAACGTGCAAACAAGCAAAAGTTGATTTAGTTTAGATTCCTCAGAGTAGCCATGTTTGGCTTGAATGGCAGTTTCCTGAGATTGTCATCGTGAATGGTTCTCAAACAGTCTTGAAGGACGTACTGAGCACTTGTTGATTGCATTTCTTTTAGTCTGTGGTTGATTGTGGAGGCCAGGTCACCTGATCCACCACTCCATCACTCTTCTTGGTCAAATAGCCCTTAGCTGGAGGTGTGATTTGGGTCATTTTTCTGTGGAAAAAATGTGTCTGCTCTTGAACTCATTCATGTGGGCTCTGATCTGAGGTACCATTAACTCGCTTTTCTGAGGCTGGTAAGTGTAATGAACTTATCCTCTACAGCAGAGGTAACTCTTGGTCTTCTTTTCCTGGGGCTCACGAGAGCAAGTTTCATTATAGCTTTTGATGTTTTTTGCAAACACATATGAAGATACATTCAAAGTTCTTAAAAAATTCCAGATTGACTGACCTTCATGTCAAGCAGTTCTTTCCATAATATGAGTTACTAAAGTAGTCAAAAATGGCTATTTATTGCATGCCAACATCACCTCTAGGCGACACAACTGATGGTCTCAAACACATCAAGAAAGGCAAGAAATTCCACCAATTTATTTCTGACAAGACACCTGTTAATTGAAAATCATTCCAGGTGACTACCTCGTAAAGGTGAATGAGAGAATCTCAAAGGTGTATAAAGCTATAAAGCAAAATTGACAAAATGTAATAAAACCTGAAAAGAAAATGATAACCCAATTCTGCAGTCTCCCTCTGTTCCATGGGAGTTTGAGTGTCTTTCAGCTCACTGTTTTGGTTTTGCGGCTGCAATTTTACTGGCTTGGTTTACTTTCACTGCTCTCATCAACCTTGTCTCTAGCCAGAACAGGCAGCTGTTTTCAGGGAATCAGCTTTAATGAAGCCATGCAAAATACCTGCACAACATCAAACGGCAGACAGACACAGTCTTTATACTATTTAGGAGTTAAAGTATTTAAGAGCTAAACAGCTAGATATTTCCCTTAGGAATTAGTGGAGAAGAGTGAATATCACTGTCAGCTGGAGGCGCAACAGTAATAGAGTTGATTTACAGTGTGGTATACCTAATTTTACTGATATAAAAAAATTATAATAATAAATCTTCCATCACTTTACCACATGAGAAAAACTGATGTGAGAATGTTATGTTGTTATTCTCAGAAGATTAGTAGCAATGTATTATAAGGACAGCAAACTTTCATGTATGGCCTCCATGTGTTTCAAATAAATTTAGATCCCTATACAGTATTTGTACATATATATTATATGTCTCCTTTTTTGCTTCGCTTCATGTGCTTGTGAAATTATATGGTGACATTAAATATCGTGGAATTTTAGGTTTAGGAAAACCCCACCGTATTCATACGAAATCGTCAATGTAAAACCCCCTGAATAAAAAGCCAGCATATACTGATGCAAGGATAAAAATGGAGAGTGAGGCAATCAGAGAGAATGCAAGAGAAATAGATGAGAAGATAAGATTCAGGTTTCAGCATGGGGTCTCCCATCTGTCTGCAGTCAGAGTGACACCTGCTTAGCTTTGATTCAAAATTGCACACTGAGCTTAAACAGGAGACACACCACGTGAATAAAAGGAACAGTGGCACTGTGCGCACATATGCTCAATATTTACATTTGTCAACATAAAAAGCATAAAACAGAATGGTTCACAGACACTCATCAAAACACAATTACACACACACAATCGTGTGTGTATGAAAGTATACAAAAGGACCAAGGAAGCACAAACAGATTTAAATACTATCGCAAGAGCGAGGACATTGTGTTCTATGAAGTTCTTGTACTCAAACTCCAGCTTCGGGCTCCAAGAATGATCCAAGAATGACAGTAAAAGAACATCTCGAAACATTCGACTAATTTCCTAAAAAGATGCAGTGATCTATTCTATTCTATCTTTGATCTATTCTCTATTATCTGAGACATTCTGGAGCTCTGTGAAGTCCAAATTGAGGAAAATTTCAGTGTTCATAGTCACAGGAGTCTTTTTGACACAATCAATCCTAAAAACAAAGAAAAATATCCAATTTGGTCAATAAATGAGAACTGATGGAAAAGCTTGGTTGGACGCAGCCATTCCTTTTGTCCACAGCTGGTTTTGGAATGAGGTTTCCTTTGGTATGAAGAGGATGATTATCCTACTTTCCTGAAAAGGCTCTGAAGGCCTCTTTAAGTCTAGAGAGGGAAGACCCAGTGACAGCAAAAAAAAAAAGTCAACAATCCTTCACAAATCTCACTGAAGATGTCTGTGTTAGTGCTAGCTCTCCGAAACACATTTTACTTGAAATGATGTGAATCTTGAGTCTTTGTTAGTCTGTTTGTCAAAAACTTATAATTAATACTGTTTAACAAATGCTATAGACAAGTATAGTGTATGTATAATTTTATGTAGAATTTGGCAATCACCCTGCAGTAACTCTGAGGATCCCCCAGGTGTCGTGAACCTGCTGTTGAAGGTGTTGAAGACTCGTATTGGTCTTGATTTTTGTGGCACCGATGAGATTTGTTGACGATAAGAAAAGTATGATATAGCTTATTTTTTTTAATTAAATAACAGCAGACTGAATTTAAATAAAACAAATGTTCTAATTTTATAGAAAATAGGAAATCCACAATATACAGTAAAAATATATGACAGGTGGTCTAACTGCAAGTCTAATAAATGAAAATCTATTAGGGAAAAGTCTGATAAAATTCTCATCCAGCACTGCAGAGACATGGTTACATGCGGTCGCCTTCAGGAGTTGGAAGCCATCAAGGGTTCTCATCCTTGTCATTATACAGTAGTAGTGAGCTGGCAGGGGCACCTACACAGTGGGGGGTGCAACATGGGAAAAGGTGGAAACTTCTGCATCATGTCCTCCCTGTGAAACTCACTGCTGGCCAGAAGTGCCATGAATCATGGAAGTAGTGTAATCATGGTCGTGGCTCTCTGCAGCTCTTAACATCAGCAGAATGGCAGCGACAAGAGGACTCAACACCAATCACCAATGCTAGCAAACTAGTGCTGACCCTTTATAGCCTGTGTGTGTACATTACATAAGACAGCTTTGCCTTTAGTGCTGTTCTTGGAATTGAACCCCTGCAGGATGTGCTGTCCTATACCTTCACTCCCTCCAACAGGCAGTCTAATAACAACCTCATCACATAAACCCCCTCTGTCTCACACCCTGATGAAAGTAATACCCACAGTAACTAAGATGGGGATGATGAGCAAATCCTTCTTAAATGCGTCCGTGACGTCTCAGCTGTCCTGAGTGGAACAAGTGCTTGTTGTGGATTAAGAGCACAAACTTTGTAAAAACCTTGTTCAGGAGGTCACACATTCAGCCAATGAAAATAGTGTTTTCATTACTTATCTGATAACCTTGAATTGCTAACCTTGAGTATCCAATGTGTTATTGTTTATTAGGAGGCTCCTATTATAACAATGATAAGACTAGGAGCTAATTAAAATTTTACAAAATACAAAATATGTGCAGAGAGAGAATGATTTAATTATCCTACTACACAATGCTAGCCCAATGTCAATGTTTGACCACTAAAACATGTATTGAGTTATGACTTTATGACATCCTTGGTCATCCTTATATGTTTATGATTGGCTATCTCCTTATACATGTTTGCCTGATTTCATGCATGGTTTATAATTGAAGTGGCACATGGCTATGTTTCTATAAATGGCTGCACGTGGGTGTCATTGTTTATTATGTTTACATTTTATGTTTCTATGAAAATACACAGCACTGCCTATCAGAGTTGAACACGTATTCTCAGCTCTATGAATGACATCTTGACTCATGAACTCAGAATAACACTAGAAATTTACTTTTTACGCATGTGCAGTTTTGTTTAGCGTGAGTGTCCTCCTGCATGTAAATCTAAGTGTGTGTGCGGCCTGTGTGTGACCCTGGTTTAACCTTGGGGCTGGTGTCATCCCAGAGATAGATCGGTTCGAGGGGAATCTCAGGCCCTGCAGACACATTAAGGGAATGCAGCTTCACTGAAGGATTACTCCACACAGCAGGAGCCTGCCTTTAAATGTGTTAGCATAATGCTGGAGACAGCCAGGGAGAGAGAAAGGAGGTGAAAGAAGACAAGAGAAACAGAGAGAGAGAGAGAGAGAGAGAGAGAGGGACAATGAGAGTGCAAGAGAGTTTCTGTGAAAAGGAATAGAAAATAAGAAAGGAACTATACTGAATTGAAAGAAATAAAGACTTAGGTTTAAAAAGTCCACAAGATGTACTGATATAAAATATGTAATCTCTCCGTATGGGGACAAGATTATACATCACACCATATTACACAAATAAAGCAAAGTAATTTGGGTGATAATTGTATGAGCCGTCTTCAGAGCTCTTGTCTAAACAATAAAGCTTTAGCCTATAATTCTCTCACAATTACCTTAAGAAGAAAATTACATGGTTCATTTTATTCTTGCTCTTGTTTAACTGTTCCTCACACTCTTTATAGAATAATAGCCCCTGTGAAAATCTGTTCACAACAGGATGTCTTCAGACATAAATGATAAAATAGATAGGATTTGTTATGTTATGTTATGTTATGTTATGTTATGTTATGTTATGTTTAAGGTAGATTATATAGAGGCCTCTACTACTGATTGCTCATGTCCTATATGTGAACAACTGAAAATATCATCGTAACATTTCAGGGGGTGGGCTTGGATTTTTTTTTTTTCTTCTCATACATGCTTGTCACAGCACCTTATAGGAAAAATCACTTGGTCTCTCTCTCTCTCTCTCTCTCTCTCTCTCTCTCTGTCTCTCTCTCTCACACACACACACATACACACACACAAACATGCACTTGCCCTGTAAGCGTTTGAGTGAGTGCTGTCCAAGGTGCTGAGAGTTAAGCTCCTCTCTTGGCGTTGGCTGTATCACTGCGGCTGCCACTGGCCATGGTGCTGAAGTGGCAAGTGGCAAGGTGTGTTCTAGTGTGTGTGTGTTTGTGTGTGTTTGTGTGTGTGTGTGTGTGTGTGTGTGTGTGTGTGTGTGTGTGTGGTGCAGCTTTAAAAAAAAAAAAAAAAAGATGATTTCAGGTCATAACCATACCCTTTCAGCACTGCCAATCCCAAAGAGTTTCTGACATACTAGAAAAAGAATAATCTCTCATAGACAAGGACTTTCCAACCTTTTCACAAAGCCACTTGATGATGGGAAAAAGAACACATCCACGCACACACACACACACACACACACACACACACACACACACACTCATGGCCTCGATGGCACTCCACTAGCTTGTTTAAAAGGCACGCCAGCTAAAAGATGGACATGTGGTAGCGAGAGATAAAGACAAGATGTCCTCTGACTTTCTGACCCTTCAATCTCTTTTCTTTTCATCTGCCCTTCCCAATCCCATCAACCCCACTCCATCATCCTGAATAGACATCACTCAGTTGTTTGACAGCAAATCAGGATAAATGGCAAGCCTAGACTGTCCATTCACTTTCCCATGGCCTCCTATAGAAAACAGACGCTGGTGACGGGAGGAAAAAGAAATGAAAGATGCACATCTGAATAATGCAACAGGCTAGAGGGACTGGGGAAGAAACAGAAGGGAGGATAGGAGAGACAGATAGAGAGACAATTGACAGAGGGAAAGGAAAAATGGAGGCAGAGTGAGTGAGTTGAAAACAGGGTTAGAGAGTGGGAGAGACAAGTGTAAGGAAGGGACAATCAAACAGAGAAAGAAAGGAGGATGGAAATAGATAAGAGGGAAAGTGTAAGAGGAATGGGGAGGAGATATGGTAGATAGAGGAAAGGCAGGATCACAGAGTTGAAAATGGTGTGTAAAGAAGCAAGACAAATGAAAGGAAAGGGGGCTGAAGGGAGAAAGAAAGACTAATAGCGGAAGTGGAAGAGGGAAACAGAAAGAGGTGGAGGCAGAGAATCTTGGAGGCAACAACTCTGTTCCACTTTTGGCAACAAGACTGCAGAGCGGAGAACAAACAGAGGGCAACATTGATATTCCTTTCTTCTCTCTGCCATGTTCTTTTCTCATTGTAGCTTGTTGTCATTCTCGATGTGCAATGCTTTTTTTTTTTGTGTGTGGTTTTTCAATCGTTGCGGCTTTTCAATCACACCTATTTCAATATCCCATTCTCCTTTTGCATTCCTTATTTTGCAAAACGTCTTTGGCCCTCGCCAACTCCTCTGTGCCCAAATGCCTCCTCTCTGTCTTTATCCTGCAGTGCATTCAAGCTCCTAATGTGCACTGTTTTTTTTGTTTGGAACCTAAAATTATGGACTTCTATTGATTTAATGTGTCTACAGACCGTTTAAGTGCTGTTTTAAATTATCTTGTGTGTTTTGGAGAGAGACGGAAAATAAGAGAGCGTGACTGTGTGCTTGTGTGCCATTATTTTCTGTTCTTTGTTTTCATTCATCTGACACATCTGCCATGCTAATATAACAAAGCAAACCGTGTTGGGTGGAGATCATGAAGTTTTTGACTGAAAGAAAATGTCTGTGTGCGTCACCCTCGCTGAATTACAGCCCTGTTCACAAAGCGACAGGAGAGCTGTGCAACTAGAGTGACCGACAGATGATGTTCTTAATGTATCTTGTACCAAGAGTACTGTAAAGGAACTGTTATGGTGACAGAATACAGTATAATCTCTTGTGAATACTATGCATGTATTTTAGTCTAAATGCAGGGCTCTGATAAGTGTGTATGCTGGAAGCATTAGTGATTATGTTAACAATTGGCATAATTAACATGGGTTAATTTTAGTGTTTGTGATTAACATAAGTGTTTTGTGTCAGCGATTATCATACGCAGTTTAGAGGCTCTTTAAAGTGCTAAGGCTAATGGTTATGTAAAGATCCAGTGTGTAGGATTTAATGGCACCCCGAGGAAGGATGCAGACTGCAACCAAATGAATACACCTCACCTCACTTTCCTAGGGGTGTAGGGCATGTCACGGGGGCTGCTAAACTCAAAAAAATGAGTCAGACTGAGTCAGACTGTGACATAAATGTCTGTCAAAATTGGAATAGGGACATGTTTATGCTTTTTTTTCTGCTATTGTTTACTCAGTGAAGTATTGTCAGAAGTTTGGAGATGAACTTTGTACAGTAGGTGATTACAGTCCAGTTCACAAAGCGATATAATCATGTGGACTGAACGCCAAATGATGATGTGAACAGCGCCGCTGACATAAATACGTGTTGCACAAGTGACCCCTGTAATTAAATGTGTTGCACCAGTCTGGACCGAAGTGTTTCTTTCTAAGCCTGTAACACTACCATAAGGTTTCTTGTTTGTGTGTTGTTTTATGTTATGTCTTCTAGAAAACATGTTCTAAACATCTGACAGTCTCTCTTTTTTCTCTGTCCTGTCACATTATCACACTTTATTCGAAATTAGGAGTTGAAAAAAATCTTAGCTTGTGTTGATATTTATGCTGAAATATGAGAAAATAAAATGGATGTAGATTGAGGGCACATCACACTGAATAATGCAATAAGAGACGCTGTGGGCTACTTGTCATTATTTATTTATTTATTTATTTTCCTGGAAGAATACTGCACCCAGTCCTCTTTTCAGGCAATTACTTTTAATTGGATAACCTTTACGTTTGCTGAAGAGCACTATTTTTAACTTAGAAAGCGCAAGGTGTTGAAGCACCATGCTTTCCCTCAGGAATAGCTCACTACACAGATAGGTAGGCTGAAGAAGAGAGTCTGTTAATATGGAAAGGAGATGCAAGAAGTAGGAGGGAGACACGGAGAAGCACACACATCAAACAGATGGAAATACCTTGTTTAGGGTGATTTCATATGGAGAAAAAAAAAAGAGAGTAGAAGTTTTAAAGGGAAGAGATAACAAAAACATTCTCTCTTAATGCACAGAGCGACTTCACCTCACAGATAAAAGCAGGAATTTATAACTCAACAAAGTTTTATGATTAATGATAAGCATTGATACTATCAGCCAGTGTCTGAGGTATTCCTTAACTGGCAGGACTGACAGTGATAAGAGACTCAAATCTTCTTTTCAGGTCTCTTGTGGATGTTTTGGGATGAATTTGATTACTGACTTCTGATGTATATTAATATTTATATATAGACCATCCTGACTCTGGTTTTACTTGAAGCCAGACAGCATGCCTAAAAACATGATCTGTCTGCCACTATGCTATTATGGATCCGGAACTCCAGATCATCTTACCTTATTCAGAAGGAGATTGCTATGATGATTTGTTTGAGACCGGTTATCCTCCAGCCACAAAACAGCAGTCAGATTACAGCCAAGCATCCCAGCAGAGCTGCTTGCTCTCAGTGGTTGACATACCACAGCCCCGCCGGCATCTCCATTCAAGAAGATCTCTCCAACTCCCAACTGATCTCAGGCCTCCTTTCCCCCATCAGCGAGGACTGGAATATGCAGATGCCACAGGCCCAACCATGGAAGCCGACCCCATACCTCTTCTCATCATACACAGCCGCCCTCTAATACGTTTCCCCAGTCGTCCTCTGCCAGGCCTTCAACATATTCTACCACGCTAGCCTAACCAATAACATCCCTTCTCCACAACATCCACATCTATTGTCTTTAACATCAAATAAATTCACCAATGTTACATATATATATATATATATATAGATATATATATATATATATATATATCCAGCTGACAAAACCTTTGACTTTTGAAGTAATACATAACCAGGCTGTAATTGTGTACATGCGTATGTGTGTCTGAGAAAAATAAAGAGAGACAGATAGAGGAAGCTTGTGCCAAGAAGATGTTCACCACTCTGTAAAGTACATTGGTGGATGTCACTTACTATTCAACATGCATCAGTTGAATTGGACTGTTAAGTCAGTTGTGCTCTGTGTGTCAGTTCATATTGTTTGGTGTAACCTGTGTCTGCTTCAATGGGCTTTCAAATCTAGCTCACAAATCTAATCCAAGACAAAGTTTAGTTTTCAGTTAAAAATGTGCTGTTGACACACCACAGTTCAAGGTAAACTCACACAAAATCACAAATTCTGAGGAAGGTCAAGGTCCAAGAGACTGCTTTTGCTCTATATATTAATCTTCATACCATTAAATCGGGAAGACAGAAGAATTTGCTTAAGATGTGAGCTACATTGCAGGTAAATAGCCTTATGTTGAGGGCTTCTGTAGAATGACAATGTGCCACTAAGTAGGAAACAGGCCAAGTGTAAACAAAATACAGATTTTGTTATGTTTTGGGCAATCCCACGAGTACTTGACAAGGCATGAAATCAGAGAGAAAGGGCTACAAATAAACTAAGCTGTTGTGATCTTGTTCTCTGGGCTGCCTTCAGTGTGTTTTCAGGATTATACTATCTCTTCTGCAGCACTCTCCAAACTGTTGTTTTTTTTGCTGTTTTTATTTCCCCTTTCTGACATGGCAATGTATACTATTAAATGGACACATTTAATACTACCAACATTTTCTTTTGCTGTGTTTTGAGTCAGTGGTTCAAACAGGACATTGGAAATTGACCAAAATATAAAGCGGATGGTTGCTCATTTTTTATTGAACCTCATGAGAAGCAACACTGCAAATGATCCGTGGGCAAATATAGCCAAGAGAGAGAAACCTGAAGCAACCATCCTAAGGTTCACATAAAGGTATCACAGTGTATTATCAGTGTAAGTGATAAGGAAAATTATGTTGGCCTGGAGCCCAGAGGCAACAGATATTCTTATAATAATCATATATTTTTATTCTATAGTTAGAATAGGTGTTTGTCTTTCAGCCTGGAAATACAAATTACATTTTGTTTCTGTGTAACTAAGCTATGGCAATGAGTCTGAGGCAATGAGCAATGGCTCCATTGGCTCCATTACCACCTGCTTGACATGGGATAGGTCAGTATTATAATGGGAGTGCAACAGTTTAACATAAGTATATTACCTGTATATATGTTAAGGTCAGAAACGGAGGTGACTAACTGCTATGTTAATGTCTATAAAGACATATATGAGCCATAATACATTGCTGATGACATTGCACTTTGTCAAATGAAGAACATGTCACAAAAGACACATATAAAATTGTATGCTGAATTGTCACAGCACTTATTGTTGCACTGTACCTTGATTGTTCCCTTCTCTGTAAGTCTCTTTGGATAAAAGCGTCTGCTAATGAGTAAATGTAAATGTATGCTATATTGTCCCTTACATTTCCACAAATGTACATACTTACATACATACTTTATATAGTAATAAAAACCTTTTTTGGTTGACAAAGTCAAGAAGAATGTAGTAGTCCGACAAAGAATAAGTGTAGTTTATACTCAATGTAGTGCTTAGTTTAAGAACTCCTTATGAAGAAGTTTTTTAGTATTTTTGTGTTTTTTTCTGTATTTGTACATCTCTATGTTTTTGTCTGTGTGGATGTGCTTGCATCTGTTTTGCTTGCACAGCATTGCAATTGCTCAAAACATTGCATTGATCGGCCGTAAAGTGTATAGGTTGGGAGACGGTGTGCATGCTGAGTTGATTGTGTGCGGGTTTATTTAATTTGAAATCAATGGTAAAGAAAATAGACAGTCAAATACAACGGCAACAAAAGTATCTGAAATACCACTATATTGATCTGCATCCACAGTTTGTGTTCATACATTTGGGTGGAAGTATTACAAAAAAAAAAGAATACACCGTATGCTTGTTGAGTGATCCGTGTATTTATTTGATATTTTTTCCTCAGCTGATTTTTTTTCCCCCCCATTTCCACGACATTTTCGAATAATGAGAAAAGTTGGGATTGTGGGTGGCTGCTTCAATGTCAACCTGTTGAATGACTCATTCTTTTGACAGATGGCTGATCTGGCATCCTAATGTACCACTGGCAGATCAGAAAACAGTTACATAAATCACTCAAATTAATTTAGTAAAGAGAAGGTCTTAACACTAGTTTTGCTTGGCTTCATTACAGCATCTCTGAATTATCACAGACAGTTAAGCAGGTGTGTCACAATTATTGATTTATTAAATTACTAAGTGCACTGTTTAGTAGTTGGGCTCTGCAGCCCAACATTGTAAAGAACTACAGACATAGATGAATATCCAGAAGGCCTCAAGGTGGCATTACTTTCCGTAAAGTTGAAGGTGTGTTAGTTTATATGCCTTGTTTTTTTCTTACGTTTACGTAGACCTGATCAGAAAAATATGTAACGTCTATCCTGTGCAAAGGAGCTACTAGGTACTAGAGTAGTGCTTTCTGTGTCCACATGCATGGGATTGGGAGCAGAGCAGTGTTTGTGATTGGGCCGTGTACCACGTGAAATGGTTTTCTCCCTTTGTTCCCATTTGCATTTGTGACCTGAATCCAGGTGTTTGTATGATAACCCAGTTCTGCGCAAACACAGCACTTGAAAAGCCACTCTTTCAGCACAGCCTTTGATCATAATCTGACTGCTGCTTTCATGATTGTGTGATCCTGAATGTATTCAGAATGCAGATGTTTTATTTGAGGACTGCTCATTGCTGTGCCTTTGGCACACTGTTGTTGCTGCATTTTGTTGCGTGTGAACTTGTTTGAATTGATTATCAAGAGTATATACAGTAAATGATTGTACTCTGGAGTTAGGACAAGAATTCCTATACATAAATGGCAGTGTGCATTGCTTAGAAAAGTCATTATAAAAGCATTAGAAACAATGTTTGTCTTTCTTTCTACAAAACAGACACACTGAGACGTTTCATACTCATACATATCACAGTTTTTACAGATTGGGGTCTCTAAGCCTTTCTCGTTCTATTTCACACAGACTAGTGCCTGTAACGGCACTTCTTTGACTTGACCTCTATGGATTGTGAAAATTTCTATGTATGTGACCAGCCAATCAAAACCTATTCAATCCTTTGGAAACTGCCATATAAAATGGCAAAGATCCAATTTCTCATCCACTTTCCTTCAGTAACAGCAGATGACAATAACTGAAAATGGGTTTGTCTGATGCATATATCACTGTTCTTTTATCCCTCGGTGCTTAGCAATCTGGCTTCTTAAGATTGGCTAGACTGTACTTGTTGGCACCAGTCAGTCTTTTTTACAGCAATCTCCTCAAATTTCAGTGTGCATGACACTGCATCAGACCCGCCACTTACTCCTCTGGAATGTGATGGCGGATTGTCACATTAAAATTCCTGCCTTCTTGTGTGTCCCAAGATCTACTTGGTGTGAGGACCTTTCTGAGTTTGTCTTACCAGTTAGTGTCTTATCACTCATAGGAGTTCTGTAAAGGCCTAAAATGAAGTCCTGAAACCAGAACAAAATCTATGTTTTTGCTTCGTCCATCACTCACCATCACAGCCTGCACCAGGCTAATGTAATGCATGCTGCACTCTGTTGCCCTTCTGGGCTTTGGATATACTTGCTTTGAACAAAATAACCTAAAAGTATCACAACATATGTCAGCAGAGGTTCTAATGCATTGTAACCCTAGTTTTAGAGACAGTAGTATTGTGTATTGTGTCTACTTCAACACACAAAAACAGTCTTTTTCTAAATGTCACCAAGTGCGTAAATCCATAACAACAAGTAGCTTTATCGCTGAATTATTGCAGATGCTAATGACAGAAATAAACTGAAATCAACTGACTCATATCACTTCTGCTCAAATGCCAAACTCTTACTCTAAATTCACATTAATTAAATGCATTCATAAATTATGCCTACATGTGCTGAAACAACCCACACAGTCAATATCTGTCAGCAATGATGTGATTCTATAAGTAGTGTACCCTGTATCTCAAACACATTTTTTTAATGCAGGCCTGTGTTTTCATGCACAGTTGTAGATACAGTGTACTCTATAATACATTTTAATGTTAATTAAACCTTCTAATAACTCAAGAATGTTTTTGTTTTGTGGCCTTTAAAGAGGATTGTAGCTTATAGGGACTCTGATTCCATGAACTCCCATCACAGCACTGAATAAATGATTGTTTTTTAAACAGCAGTTAAAGGCTACACTAAGGTCTAATTTTCACTGCATTAAACAGCAGCGTATGTTTGTGATCAATATGTTTGTGTGTGCTGTGCTGTATGTGTAAGATTAGTTGCCTCTGTCTTCAGCAACTGTACAAACGTGCTCTTTACCAAGGCCAGTAATGCATAAATCAAGTTTAGCTCTCCGTTTAATGAAACATGACTATTAATAGTGACAGCCAGGATTTGTGCCGTGTTCGTAATGGATGAGTTTGCTAAGATTACTTAAAAACCAACCAGCCACCAACATTAAAGCAAGTTCTGAGTTTCAAGTTTTCTTACTCTTTGGTATTATTATTATTATCAAAGGGCTGCATTGTGTTTTAAATCTTTTATCCTTTTGTACTTTCTTTTGCTCTTGGATTTCTTTTTTTTCATGTTCACAATCACATTTCACTCACTTTCCTACAACTGTATGATCTACTGACTGGCAAAAAATATCACTCTCTTTTTGTCCATTTTGTATAATCAACTTATAATAACTTGTTATGTATGCATGGACATGTTGGCGTAGTGCTTACATGATACTCTGGTTGAGTGAATGCATGGATCTGTTTAATTAGATTCTTCAAATAAGTGAGGAAAATCTATGTATTTTATAAGGGCTGGAATGTACAGAGGAACAATTAAAAATGCATAATGTACCACTGAAGCTGCGAGACAGGTCACAGTGACATGCCTCGCAGAGTTTTCCATAACGTTCAATTTCACTATGAAAGGTCAGGGCAAACGCTTACACAAAGCACTGCTAATTGATGTATAGTGAAAAGGGAGTCCATTAGAGTCACTAAGCTGAAAAGAGATTGTGTGTGTCTGTGTGTGTGTGTGTGTGTGTGTGTGTGTGTCATTGAGAGACAGTGGGGATTTCTGGGTGAGTGCACAGGTGCGCAACTCTGTGAGCGTCAAAGTGTGTGTCCATGCCTCTGTGTTTGCGTGTCAGTGTGTAATTGGCCTGACGTGGTTTGTGTATTTCAGCCCAGGGGAGGTAAGTTATTGGACTGACCTCTGTAGTGTGACAACAGTAGAGTCTGAGGCAATCTACAGGCCCAAACATCAGCAGCCACCAGCAAGCAAAACACATTAAAGATTAAAGCAGTCGCTCAGAACAAAGCCACTGGTGTGTGGTTTGTTAAAAGCGGACTTTGTGTGTATCGTTGGTTCCATTGGGGCTGGTAGGGGCGCTGTTTGTTTATGTGTGTGCTTGAGTGTGTGTATATTTGGGAATTCGAGTCACTGTTGTGTGGTTTGTTGACATGGATGATTATTGTGAGTGCTGCTGAATCCACAGTGGCCACTTTTAAAGCCACTTTTGAAAATACTGGTATGTGTTTGTGATTTTCTTAAATGTACTTGGGGATATTTAGTGATCTAGACAGTGCACGACGCTTTCAGAATTAAGTGAGTTAGTTTCTTGCAAGATTTCATAAAAGGTTTGTTATGTTCTTGGCCACTTTGAATGCCTTTTGAGGATGAAAGATTTACATCTTACAGAAGCTACATTTTGATATCTGGAGTGCCCATGAAATGTGAAAGAAGCAACCCAGTCAGTGTTTTGAGGGCTTCTCATTAAACACGTGTTTCAAAGAGCTGTTTAGATTTTGTTCCTTTTCCGACTCTGACATTTTTCTGCTGCAAGCAGGGGACCCCTTTACATTAGTATTATGTTGAAGCTAATTGCTGGAACTCCTCTGCTGTTAGCTGCAAAGACCAGCACAAAGTATTCATTGTCCTCCGATCATCTGAGATCACAATACTAATTATACAACATTCAGTATGTATGCAGTGTAATACACAGTATTTTGAAAGGGTTTCAAAAAGTTAACAGCTTTGACAGACATCATGAAGTATACATTTCCAGGCAGGTTTGTAACTTTACATACACAGTAATCACTATACTAGTACTCTGATTGCTTGCATACGCTTATTAGGTCTCTTTTTTTTCTACCAGAAATACTTAACTATGAAATACGTAACATCCTGGTAATTACTTTAAGTGTTTACCTTACAAACCGTAGAACATGCACATGCTAACACGTTACCTCTGTAGCTCCTCACAATAAATACTGAGGGTGTTGGTTCAGATGGTCTATAAATAATAACATAACATAATGTGACAACGTTAGCAGTATATTCACCTGTCACAGAAATCTGTAATTGCCAATGTAGAATTGCCAATGTTGTTAACTACTATACGAGTTTTGGGTCAAAGTTCCCCCCTAATGTGTGTGGTTTAAGGTATTAATGCAAAAATGCGATGGGTGGTGTGGAAGCTGACCAATCAGAATAGGTTTTGCTTTTCCTGCCTTAGGGCAACAGGAGCAAAAACGCAGTGCTTCAGACAGAGGGTGAAAAAAGCTGCTGCAGCTTTTGACAGAACTAAATGTTTTTTTGTTTTGTTTTTTAAATCAAGTAAACGTATTGTTATGGAATTTTTTCTCCTTAGGTTACACAGGGTCACGTGTGGGCCCTGAGGTCCTTGGCAGTACAAGTTGCTTGGCTTTTGTTGAGGACAGCAGGTGCCAGCCTATCTCAACACTGTGGTGGCCACGGTCGAAGAGGGCTTGCCTTCCTAGACATAATAGATCGCTTGCTGTTGACATGTTGACGAATGTGCTGATGGTAAAACTAACATGGATAAAAAAATGATCTTTGTCTAATTCTGGGCGTATATTTGTATTTGTGGTGTTATCTTAGGGTTTAAAGTCTGACCACCAGGATCAGATGGGCAGAATGTGAGACCGACTCAGGCACTTCTGATAAACTTTGAGAGTGTCTCTAATTCTCCTTGGCCAAGCGTCAAAAAATATTACAGCATAAGACATCAGAGGCTCCTGAACACTTTCTGAACCCCTAACCATTGACTTCAGAAATTTCTCCACAACACCTATTCTAGTAGTCACCCAAATAAAAGTTTGAACCTGAAAATAAGCATAATATGTCTGTATGTAAGTGTGGCTCATGGAGGAGAAGATTTTGGCAGTGTTAAAGGCATATAACACCTTGTTAGCTTCTCTGAGTGCATTTGTCCTCTTGTTATCGATGTCTTCAGACGAAAGGTGACTGAAAACCACCTTGTTGTCTTGTCGCTCCCTTGTTGAAATGGATTTTAGCGCCTCATTTTTGTATGCAGGTTGAGTATGTGTGATGGGGTCGGTTGTTATGCAACAATGCATGCCTTGGTTTTTAACTTTTCTTGTAGTGGTTTGTTTTCCTATGACCCCTGAACTGCACACAGACTTGCTGATTAGCAGTGATCAAAAAGATGAGCGTTAGATGTGCGGGAGCACTGGGAGAACTTAAAACAGTGGCCAAACGGAAAGCAAGGGGCAGACTTTTGCCTTGTGGTTTTCAGCTCTGCTCATCCCTGATTTACATAAGGACCTCTATAGCCTTTTTTTAGAGAGTCCTAGGCTCTTATTAGAACCTAGGTGGCATTGTCAGCTTTAAAATTTACACACATATGTGTGTTTTTGTTGGCCATGATGTGTGACTGTGTATGTATTTTTTTTTTTATTGCAGTTGCACAGTGTGACAGAGAAGACAAAGTCAAGCTGGACTAGGAAGTGAAACGACAAAGGGCAAAAAGTGCCGTGAGTGACAGGGAAAGGAAATAACGGAAACACTAGATAAAATACAGTATAATAAGACAAGAAAGATTCAGAATGTTAAACAGACTTCAAGGTTGAATCGAAACAGAGATAAAGGAGGAAAACTGGACCGATGCAAGAGCCACTGAAGACATGAGAAGGATATGGAAAGATACCGAATGAGATATTAAATTAAGGATATTTCACTTAAGCTTATAGAAGAACCTCAGCTCCCTTTAAGATTGGTTTTACATAAAACAGTTAAGTAATGGACAGTAGGCATCTTCAAGATGAAAAGAATACAATGTTTGTACATTAACATTAAGTTTGTATTTTGGATTTAAGTTATTACATAATGGCTGCAAATATCAAATATGTCTTTTGTGAATAAATACTAACTTTTGAATGATGTCTAGCATGCAGTAAATAAATCTCAGTAACAGTCGTCTGAATAGAAAAAGAATAGACAAAGAGAGTCATATGCTGTACATATATAAGCTCCTTGAGGCAAACTGTAATTTGTGATACTTGGCTATATAAATAAAAACTGAATTGACCTGAGACAGCAAGAGAATAATGATGCCAAGAATAATAATATTTGTATCTCCTTTAATGAATTTGAAACTTATTTATAAAGTGCATATGTAACAGTGTCTTGGTATGACCTCTCATATGGACTACATTGCTATATACACTACTGCTTTCCCACTGAAACATGGCACTATAGTCAAAAAATCCTAATAATAATAATAATAATTGTTTTGATTTGCCACTGATTCAGACAAAAATAATTTTAAATGCCTCAGCAAAATATAAAATATACATAGAGAAAGAAGAAAATTAGTAAATCCACAGGGAAAGCACCAAAGAACAGTCCTAGCTGTTTCAGCATAATTGTCTCTCATGTCCCAAACCTCTTAAAAAAAGCATTCTAATACAGAGTACAGAATTTCTTTCCTGTGTGTGCATGTGTGGTTTTGCGTGTGCGTATCTATGCCTAAGGGCTGCTGTGGGGGTTTCTGTCCCTGCATGAATAAATGTTGTGTTTTTAGTTCTATAAGCCAGAGTTGAACATGCACACACACACACACACACACACACACACACACACACACACACACACACACTTTGTTAACTCATGACCAACAGTTCTTAACATTGTTGGGACAAAATTATCTTGATTCTGAAGTGGTACTGTAAATTTTGCCGAGTGGTGGAAAGTATGCGCTCTAAGACTGTACTTAGGTACATAATTTGATGCAACATTTTCTACTATGTTCTACATCTAATCCACTTCATTTCAGATAGAAATGTACAACATCAATGTAATGCATCAGTTCATTTTACAGTTTATTTTCTTTATGTTGACTTAGATTTTGTATGCAGATGATGCATGTAATTGAATATTATTATGGTGTGGTACAAATACTTTTTCCACCACTTGTTTTCCATGTGCACTATATTCCTTGAGTCTGAGTTTTTTGGCCTTTATGCCTTTAATGATAGGACAGCTGAAGATAGACAGGAGGGGGCAGAGAGAGGGGGAATGACACACAGTCCGATGCGGGATTCGAACTGGGGCCAGCTGCAGCAAGGACCTCTACACACTGGGAGGCCACACAACCCACTACACTACCGACCGCCCCAGCTAACAAAGCTTTTGACATAAAGATGGTGAAAAGGGTGCACAAAGACACACACACCTACACAAACCCACAGTACATGGTTATTGATCTTGTACTTTTGTCAGAAATGTGATGGGCTATGAGAGACGTGGATGCTGTACTGACCTGGCGGCTATATACCGCCAACCCATCTGAGTGCTACCGTAGGAGTTGCATCTTTCTATTGAACTGATGATTTTTCTGTGTGCAGTTGCCATCCATCACCTCAATAGTTTCACTATTACACACAGACATGCACCCAATCTAAAAAAAGTATAGTAAATATAGTGAATCATAGTAATTAATTCACATAATTATGCAAGCTTGCCAACAGTACACACCACATGTAAACACAGAAATACAGAGACCGTTATTTTATTAATTGGCTATAAAAACAACACACATCCAACACAAATTGGTGGCTTTGAGAGAGCAAATTAAATCTTATTACTTATTTCACAGCGCATGTGCAAAAATAAAAAATAAAAATAAATAATGCTACAAATAAAGAAAACACATGCACTGCAATTCAAAGTGTTTCCAGAGGACATTAAAAAATTATGAGCACTCTTGTTGTTGTTCAAAGTTCAACATGGAAAATAAGCTAAATTGTACATTTTTTGGGTAGGGCAATAAGCCTGTTCAAAACTTTTAGGTGTCCCCTAGAAACATGTTTTCAGGGTTTTGCACATGCTACTGTAATATGTGCATTGAGCTCTTAGGGTCACCATTCACATTCCTCTACAGACCAACTTTTATTTTAAAAAGGTGCCAAGTTTTTCCAAAAGGTCAGCGTATCTCAAGCCAAACTCTTCAGATAGAAACTTTGGTACATATAAATCTCCAAAACATTACCAGCTCTCATTCCTTTCCTCCCTCTAACCTCTCATCTTCCTCTCAACTGTATTTAGGTGTAACTGATGCTAACATCACACTAATGGGGTTTTGGATGGAAGCAGGGGTAAAGGGGAAGAGACGAGTTATAGATCGATATGGGGTTAGGTGGGAGGCAAAGGAGCCAGTACATAAGAATGAATGCAGGATGATGACAAGAGGGATACATGAAGGTGAAAGTGGGCCTGTGCAGGAATGAATCAGCGAGGTAGTTGTCGCCTTTAGCAACCTGAGGCCCCACTGATCAATACAAATAATATTTCTGCAAGTCCATTCATCTATCTGCTGTATATATCTTCATTTGTTTCTGCGACCTCTCTCTCCAGTTTCTGTCTGCTTTGTAACCGCTTTGTTTATTTACTCTACGGCTCTTTCTTGAGTTTGAGGATGTGTGCTACAGTTTGTAGAGCTTTGATGAAGTCAATAATAAAAGATTCTTGGTGAACTCTAGTTTGTTTTTTGTTTTTTTTAAACTGTAGGAATTGCAAGTTATTGTAGGATAAAGGTCAACTGGTATCAGGATTTAGGAGATGAACTGAAACTTCATTTCTGCCACAAGGAAAATTTCATGGGAGGTTGCATCCCATTCATCAAGTTTAAATGTGCTTCTTCATTGTCCGCACTGTAACTTTCACCTGGGAAAGCATATTGTTATTTACATGTCACAGAAGATGTGTAAACATTAAGGAAATCGTTTTATTGGTTGATCAGGTCAGGCGAGTTTTGTTTGGAAAACCTTGCACCATATTGACTGTTTATGCTTGGTTGCTGTTTAGCTCCATGCCTTCCTGTACCATCCCATTGGGATTTAAGACAGGTATGTGTGTGTGTGTGTGTGTGTGTGTGTGTGTGTGTGTACATGTTTGTCAGTCTTTGTTAGTATGAAAGAGCGTCAGAGAGGCAGAGAAGGCGAGAAAACTGAGTCTGAGGATTGATTTTTGTATGAATGCCGGAGATTGATTTGTGTGTCTGTGTTTAAAAAAAAAATCTGTGTGAAGAGTGTCTGCAAATCCACATCACACCCATATCAGAGACCCAGATAGTCCATACTCAATAGTTGTGTGGATGTGTGGTCATGTGTTTCAGGTGTATGTGTATGTGAGTTTAGATGCTGAAGTGTGGGCTTAAGTGTCCCTTGGTCTCATTAGACACCTGTCATGAGTAGATCCCCCCCGTTCAGTCTGTCCCACATTGCATGATTCCTGCACATACGCACACACATGCAAATACACACAAAACAACTGATCACACACAACCTCTCCAGAGCTCCGTGCCAACAGACCGTCGGCAACTGCTCTTGTTTACGCTGGAGATGAATGAGACAGATCGTTGCTCAACTTGCCTAAATAGTTCCCCAAACACCCAGACAGGTGGTGTGTATGTGTCTGTTGTTGTGTGTGTGTGTGTGTGTGTGTGCCTGCGTTCAGGGAATGTGTGCATGTGTGTGTACGTGTGTGGTGGTTGCATGTATGTTTCAAAGATCTAGTGGCAGGTGGCACCATTTCATTGTTTGTTGTTGCTCCCATCCCTCACGACTTCCCTCCTCCTCCTTCTTCCTCCTCATCTCCTCTCCCCTGTCTTTCTTACCTGCTCTGCTCCCTCTTTTCTTCTCTCTGAAGAAGTGCAAACCTTAATTAGAGAACAGAAAGCAAGGTATGCTATACCTTGCAATTTTCCAGAAGAAGCACGCCAAACATTAATTCAGAGTAAAACTGTAAAGCTGGCCCCAGTCCAATCACTTTAATTGCAAGCTGCTAGTTGAAATTGTGAAGGTGCTGATACGCAGAAGACGCTACATGCTCATTTGGAGTACATGACGAAGCTGAGCAAATCTTATTTTCTCAAGTATATAAAATATTAACTAAAGAAGCGAGCAAATGTGTGTGTGTGTGTGTGTGTGTGTGTGTGTGTGTGTGTGTGTGTGTGTGTGTGTGTGTGTGTGTTGGTTTTCTTAAACTAAGAAAACCAACACAACCTAAAAACAAGAGATAGTGATAGGATTAGATAGCAGGATGTGAAATGAAGGCAAAAGCTGCATTTAACAACAGATCAATATAGTTGACTGGGGAAAGACCACTAGAGACTTAACCCCAATGAAGGGAAAGTTAAAGTATAATTTTCTGAGTCACAGCTAATAGATCTGCCAGGAATCAATATACTTGACTTGGAAAAGAAATGAAGCCTAAAACTAAGCCCACTCATATTTGTACATATATCTACATGCTATGACTGTGACACAATACTCAACCCACCTGTTGACCCTTTTGTCAGAGTGGTGCTGAATCGGTGTTGTGGACTGTATATTTTAATGAATTAATAAATGAATGAATAAATACTGAAGACCAATATTTTACAGTGGAATACATTAATGCCCAATATGCTGCCTCAAAAATGGACATGGCACTCCTAGATGGGGAAACTGACAGGCTTTAAAATGTAGGTTTAGTGCAAGGCTGCTGCATTTGATTGCATCAGTGTGCATGTACACCAATTAAATGGTAACTCAGTGCAAAAAGAAACTTTTAGATCAAATTCTGCAGCTGAAATGGAGCCAGCAGAGATGCCAGAGTCAGATAAATATTGTCAGCATTTTTGGAAATGAAGCATTAGTGAGAGCACTGGGACAATGATGATGTATTCCTATGTCGTTAAACAGGACTTTGAAGTTAAAATAATTCCTCAAGATCAGATAAGAGAATCTGATTTGGCTCCCTCCTTTTGAACTGAGATGACCGATATGCAATGATGAACAATTCTTAATGCAATAAAGGATGCACTTTCATTTAAAATAACCTGAAAAGAGAATTTGTAACAGAATCCATCCAGTTCTCACCCTGTCACAAGATTCAAAACAACTTTTTTAAAGCATTGTTTCTAGGCAGCCCTTGTTTACAGGGCAATAAACTGAATATTAGACAGTGGAAATCTTGTCTAAAAAAACATATCAGTTAAGACAGACTCTAACCTTTTCATTGTTGATGATATAAGGCTGGAAGATAAATGGCTTGAAGAATGGAAAAAACACACACACACACACACACACACACACACACACACACACACACACACAAAAAAAAAGCAGTTGACTACTTGATCTTTCAGCATCCGAGGGTGCTAAGATTTGTTACTTACGCACTTGTGATCTATGAATCGCAAAGTAACTTTACATTGGGTGCACACTCAACCATGGCAACCTACTGGGGTGCCCAAGATGACTTAATGGACAGACACAGCAACAAACAAATACACACACACATACACTCACACATAAAACACATGTTTCTGTTTAATGTCTTAGATGCACAAAACATGTACAAAATGCCTACTCGACAAACAGCAAACATGAGCCCAAAGAAAGTAAACACTTACTCCATTGATTGGCATTTGAAACACACTAGGAAGAAATCAATGGACATCTAGCCTTTGTTTGTAGTTATATGACCCTAGGGACCAAAGTTACTTATTGATGTACTTTGCCATCTCTTATGCATTCTAAAGTTTCATACCTTTGTCTGAGAATTTCTTATGATAATGTAAAGGTAAAGCTGTATTTTATTATTATAAGGGCTAAAACCTGTTTACCTCTTCTAGGAAGCCATATTAAGAGAGCCTCATGAGGCCAGGTTCTCAAATTAATAAGAAATTATTTGACCACACACGCACGCACACGCACACGCACACGCACACACACACACACACACACACACACACACACACACACACACACACAAAATGAGAATCCTGACTAACATGAATTAAAAAAGAATAATGCGCATCTGTGCAGCCCCTTCTAGCAGCAGTACTCAACTCCCATGACAAATTACCAACATAACACAATACTGTCCCAAAAACTTAATTTGGAGCACATCCCTGGGGGTAAACGTGTACATGTGCATCTGTGTACTGTATATGCACGTGTATGTGAGTGAATATTTGTGAGCAGGTATGTCTAAAAGCAAGTTTGTGTGTTTGTGCATGACCCTGAAAGGAACCAGAAAGCAGGTCGCCTTCCTGGCTGTCAATCCTTGTTTTTTCTACATCTTTCCTATCCATGAAATATTTACACAAATTACAATGAGGCTTCATCAACTATTTAAAGCCAACCTGCACACACCTCAGAGTACTGTGACTTGTGCTGCTAAATGAATAAGTGTATACAGAATTATCTTTTTCAGACCATCAATAATGCAGTCATTTACATTTTTGGATTGAACAAAGCTGGAATGATGTAGAATAAAGCCTGACTAAGGATTTATATTCTAATGTCTCTGGAAAGTGCCCTTTAGGTAGTAAACTTTGTAGCTTCATTCTTAAGAATAATTCTGAGGCAACCAGACTCCCTGCTGCTCAAGTGTGTGTGTGCTATGTGCTTATTCTGTTGAATATCTTATTTAGGTTTGCAGAAATTCATTTTAGATTATTGCTATCTCATTAACCTCTTCAGTGAGAGAACCTGAAAATTAGGTTTGACTGTGACTGAAAGCATCCTCCCTACTTGAGTGCCATTGAGCAAAGCTCTTTAATTGCTGAAAAGTTGTTGAGTAGTGTTGTTGAGGTTGTTTAAATCCTATGATTGACCACTGCTGGGATCAGTCCACCTCTTCTTTCCTCTAAACATGTGCGATAGCCATGTGATGGCAATGCCAATATTCCCAGGGTGTACCTCACCTCTCACCCATGCATGCTGGGATAGGTTCCAGGCTTCCACAGCCGTGATTAGGATAAGTGGAAAGATAAGGGCTTGTGTCCACATTATTTCCTGGCAGAAAAATGCTGGCAGGGCCCCTGGACTGGGATGAAGCACTTATGCAGAGAGAGAGAGAGAGAGAGAGAGAGAGAGAGAAAACTGCTACAGATGGTATTTGTTCCTATGACAACAATATCTTGACAATTTCTAACTATTCACTTTTAGATTAATAAGCATGCTGTGGTTTTGTAAAAACAACTGCAGCAAAAGCAGGCGGAAATATTGCTTTTCTATGTTTCTCCTGCATGGCCTGAAATCTGCCTGAGATTTTCAACTAGAAGTGCTGAAGGTGACCACACCAAAAAAAGATGTAGCAGCATGCACTGGGTGAAGCACTTTGCCCTCAAAAACTCTTTTCTCTACTTCATTGGAAGATTGAAAAAAAAGAAAAAAAAGATCTGTATGGACACAAGCCCTGAAGTGGTTAATATAAGCGATAAAATATAACATAAGTGAACATGAATAAAATATCATTGAGAGTGAAATGTGAAGGAAAATGTGCCAAGATTGCAAAAAAAAAAAAAAAGAGGTTAGGTTGAGTATGACGGGTTGAGGTTGAGGGGTATTTTCAGAGTTCTGTGCTCTTTTCCAAAGACTCAGGAAGTTTTATGTGCTCCTTCTGGCAAAATGATACAAATTATCAAACAACTACAGCAGTGGTGTCTTTTTAAGTTGCAATAGAAACTAGGCTGTGGGCAGAAACAGACAAGAAATGAAATGAAGAGGGAAATCACAATGAGAAGAAGACACACACAGAGAGAGAAAATCAGACAGACAAGGAAAATGGTAAAAGCAAGTGATAGACCAGTACAGAAAAAGTGACAAAGTTGGAGGGAAGAGAGAAAAGGAAAGTGGGAAAGAAGTGTGTGACAGAAAAGACACCATTACATGGAGAGAGCACAGCATAAATGACAACATATTATAGAGCTGTTACATCAGGTGAAGTTTAGAGCAAGGGGAAAATGTTATTAGGCAATACTTGTTTCTGTTTACCGTAACAGAGGTCACGATGGTCTGTTTAAACACTGTAGATGCATGCACACACTTAAACACACATGTTCAAATAGATGCGACATACCCACAGAGAAATACACACAAGATAACACGGGTACACACACTTTAGTAGACGAACATCATTCACATGCTCAAATGCTACCTCGATCTTTGACACAAAGCTGCACCCCAGCCAGGCAGGAAGCTGTTGGATGTGTCCATCTGCAGTGAACATTTATGACAGATGGGAGACTCTTTGAACAGCCATCGGCCATTACACTTCCCAAAGGAGCAACTACCTGGAACGACAAATCACTCCTCCATTCATTTGTCCTCCTCCTCCTCCCCTTTTTCCTTCCATCTCCACAGGCTTCTGCCACAGCAGGGAAGAGATTTAACATGACACACCGGTGTACATGACAAAACAGTCAGGCAAGTGAGAAGCAAAAGAACCGGAGGAAGGGTGATTGGAAAAAGGAACTGGAGGGGGTTTGGATATAACGGAGTAGTAGATGAGACAGAGAGGTACAATATACTGGAGAGAGTAAGACATCCAGCAAAAGATATATAGTATGTAACATGGCTATGCATTATCCATGATGTGAGAAGAATCGAGATTCTGAAAAACTGGCATGAACTGACACAAGCAGAAAAAAGATGGGGAGGTTTATCTTGTGAAACAATTGCATTTATAGGCCACAAAAACTGACTTTATTCTTCTGCTGCTTCACCACCGTGTATTTATTTTGAAAGAACTGTGAAGAAAGGAACATGGAGGAAGAAAAAAAATGTTTAAAAAAAATACATTATTATCATGGTTGGAATAGAGCATATGTAAGCCTTTTGATGCATCTTTTTGACTATATACTGTAGTCAAGTGTAAGTAAGATAGCCTTCATGAAAAAGAGGACACACCTCAGGGAAGTTTCCCTCTTTAAATAAAGGTTAAAAGAAATTAACGAAATAAATTAAAAATGTGGCATTTTAACACAAATGTAATGGTAGTTGTTAAAATTACAGTAACTATATGTGGCTGTATGTGCACTTTTTGTAGCTTTGAATGTCAGCACTGAGAGAGAGCGGCAACAGTGGAAGGGCCTAGACGCAGGCCTGGGTTAACAATAAGTCAACGTGGGGAAAAAAAACAACAAAACAACAAGGACAAATTGGAGTATATATAGAGACAGATATAGATAATAGGCAATGGTTATGAGTTGCTGTCACATGATCAACCTATGAATAATTAATTAATAACAAATCTGTGTCCCATAGTCTACTATCAAGAAAATAAATACTTTCCTAGCCTAGTTTCTAACTCTAGTTCTAACCTATGTGATTAATGATACAGTATGTTGGATTATTAAAGGTCATGGTAATCATTTCAGTGGGCTTTGCTTATAGCCCTGTTATTGAACAAACAGGGATATGTGGGTGATTGGATTACTGTTCAGAATTATAATGAAGTTGACAATAAGCAAATCAATGCAATGCCTTCACAAGCCAAGTGATTCCTAAGGAGTTTGCGTGTGTGTGAGTATAATGATGTGAGGGCATGTGACAGAGAGAAAGCAATAGTTGAAAGGTGAAGATGGCCAAAGTGACAAAGACAGATAGAGATTTCAAAAGGCTACCGTCTCTTATCAGCAAAGGTCAGTCAAGCAATTACGTGACACATTGATTTATATCCCCTGAGGCAAACACTCCAACAAAAGCAAGAACAACACACAAAGAGACACACGCACTAACTCAGATACACACACACACACAGACCCGGCATCAATCTGTTGCCCACCCCTAATTATTATTGTTTTCAGTGGAAGTTCTATGGCTGGCTGAGATCATTAAGGTCTTAACCACTGGGATGGCACTGTTTTTAGTATCTGCACTAGCTTTTTCCCGCACCCTGACAAGCCAGTCCATTCATTACATGAAACATCCGTCACTCATTCCTCACAGCTGTACTCCTTTGTTCATTGAATGTGTAACAGAAAGGGAGAGAGACTGTGTCTCTTGGCTCTTCCTCCCAGTCCTATAGCAAATGTATGTGCATGTGTGTCCAAAAGGTCATGTAACAGATGTTTAAGATGTGTAAGTGAAGATGTGATACGACCACATGAGCTAGCTGAATTGGATTAGAGTGACTTTTTCTCTCACATTAGACTTGCACTGGAATGCATTGCTCCTAATTAAATAAAGGCAGCACAAAATCCAGAGCCTTTGATGCTCTCTGTGATATCAGTTCATGAGCTGTAGTATGCCTTGTGAATTTCTATTCACAAGTTTGAAATTTACATTTAAATAATGTGTTTGGTCATAGTGCTGTAATTACAGACCTTTATCCATGTTGCTTTGGTCAGAAGCTTAATATTAGATGTGTACAGGGAAAACAATAAAACATTAAAACCATGTTTAGACTTGCTTAAAAATAGCCCTCTCATGAATTTGAATGAGGCCACTACATTTATACCACTAGGGTACTATTTCATAGGGCCAGGGGGAAAACTGCTGTCATCTGGCAATTATGAACCTGGCTCAACTTTTGCCAAACTGCCAAGAGACATCTCTTGGCAAGGTGCACATTCTTGGTAGATTGCTTTGTTAATTAAATTGTGTATTCCAACTGTTTACTTTGTGGTTGTTGAGTTGAAAAATAAAATTGCCACCATGATAACTTTCTACAGTTATGAAATGCTTTCCTATGAATTGTTATGACATCTGATAAAAATCCCAAACTCCAAATGTATGGATTTGTTACGTAAGCTGGACTTTCTGGATTATATTTAATGTATCCAAAATGTTTCCACAGGGTCTGTGGCTGATGTTAGAGGCTCCATTTTGTACACATTTGGTTTTTAAGCCAATGACAGCATCCTAATGTTTAAAAGGTTATATTCACCATTTTAGTTTAGTCTATCAGCATGTTAACATTCCCTTATTAGAACTAAACAAAAAATATAGCTATGGCTAATGGGAACGTTTGGTTATTGACCTAGTGGACAAAATTTAATTTTGACTTGCTGGTGGTGGTAAATCAGTCAGAGGACCATCAAACTTGTTAGGATTCATCCTCTGAGTAACATAAACAGCTATACCAACATTTGTGTCAGTCTTATACTGCATGTCTGTACCAATCTATCCAAAATTATTGAGATATTTCAATCTGGATCGATCAACAAGCATTGGTAGCCATGAAGTTAAGCCACTAACATGGCTAAACATGGTGGTTAGAAACATTACATTATTGTGATCACAGGTGTTGTGCAGTCACCGATTTCTCAGAATCACCAATGGTGTCATTTCTAATGTTGCTTTCTCTTTCTTTATGCTTAACATATCATTGAACAGCAGGCAGCACTAACAAAATATGTAAATTGTCATTGCAACCCTTGCCACATGCTTGAATTTCCCTCCTGTTTCAAGCCTGAAGGAGCTGCAAAACACTCATAAAATGCAAAACGTCATATCTAGAGCCAACGTTTGGTGTCTGTTCTGGGCTACTGTAGAAATGTGGCAGTTCAACATAGCAGACTCTGTGTAAGAAGAAGACCCACAGCGTTTGTAGAAAGGCTCATTCTAAGGTAAAAAAAAAAACACATGTTCTTATTCTTATGATTGGACCTTTAATGTCACCCTTAGAAGATCGGGTCCTGAATTTAGCGAGAATTCCAGTGTCCCCACCCACATTACAGAGAGAAAAACAAACAAACATAGTCACAAGGAAAATGATACAAAAGCAATGCCTTAAAGTTGCATTTTATCATTTCTTTCAGGCAGCCTTGGACATGTTTGAAACAGGCTCTCAAGTTGTTGCTTCAAAATACCAAGTCTAAACCTTGTCATCCTGTACCACCAGCTCCATATGGCATCACAGCACAAAATTCCAAGTACCTTCTCCCTGATTCAATCAAGCCATTTTCAGCCACATTTCTCTGCCACCCTCCCAAGGGCGAAATGTGTGTACTCTCACCAGGAGGCAAAGTAATTCTACTCTGCCACCAAACCAGAACTAGCGTCCTGGATGAATGTGCACATACACATACTGAACAGTACGTGTCTATGTGCTTGCAATACATACGCACACCAGCCACATGGTTTATTAAACATCACTGTCTCCTGCAGTGAGCCCTGGTTTCCCAAGGCGTCTGTTCTTCTTGGCACTCGACGCACATCTAATACATGGGAGACTTTAGAAAAACACACAGTCACCTTACATTGGATACCATAAAAGCACACAAACACAATGTGCATATTTCATAGAAACATTATAGCATACCTGCAAAAGGCTATTACTCCACTACCAGGTTCTGATCACTCTCTCTCCCTCACACACACACACACACACACACACACACACACACTTTGGATTTTATATAACGTAAATTACCTGAGGCAGTATTAAACAATTACTGAACCTTTGAATGGATTTAATTGACTTCAACTGATTCATGATTGAAAACAATGAATAACTAATTGAATTTAAGCTCCAAATGCAAATAGGTGAAGTGTCCATATTAAGCCACTCCTGCAGGACATGCTAACAAAAGCACATACACATTGACTGCAACTGCAACATTGGAAAATACTTTATGACCAAATGCAGCACATTTAAATATTTATATATTTCAGTAATAATGTAGGCTTATCAACAGCTATCATTACGAGGAAGCAATACAGTATACATGGTATAACACGCTGATGGGCATGTTTATGTAGTGAAGAGCACAGGTCAAACGTGCGCTGCCAAGTTTTCTGAATTTGCCCTCACAATTTGCATGTATTAAACTGCTCACTGATGTATTTTGGCATGCAAGCAACAACTGGGAACTCTTTCAGGCATATTGTGAAAGAACAGAGAGCCCAGTAGGTACAGTTCAGTGGGTGGTTTTATTTGAGATCACCAAGCTCTAAAGTGTCTAAATTTAATTCACTGTAGGTAATACTGCTACAGCAGTAATTAAACCGACATAAAAGGAAATTAAAAAGACACATAAGGACATAATGAGATTCATAAAACAACTGATTGGCTATGTGAAAAAAAAATGAATACAAGTCACCAGAGAGCTGACAGAGTCAGTCCAAGCTGACCATGGTGGAGTGCAGAAGCTAGTGGATGGCATACAGTAGATGGTATTGATACAATCAACATCTCATTATAATATGAAGGTAATGCACACAAATGCACAATGTAAATATCTTAACAAAAAAGGCTGAGCTCTATAGTGATTTCACATTTCATTGAACATGAAGTTTAAGTTTAATGAACAGAAAACCCACAGTTTTCCTTCCCCTCTCTGTAGCCTGTGTTCATTTGACATCCCATTGCTTCTTTTCTTTCTAATAATCTGTTTTTAATGATTTGTTTTTATTTTTTTATTTTATCTTAACTAAGTGCAACCCCTATATTTTGTAGTACACTAATGTTGGGTTTTGGATAGCAAACATTTTCCGCCAGATTATATATACTAAGGTTTTCTCTAAACCTGGTTATTTAACTTGCTCTGCAGTGAAAGCAAAGGTTCAGTTTGAGTGTCGATGACACTTTCTCTGTGCCAAAACTAAGCTTTGCACTGTCTGCCATCTTCCTACATGGATCAGATCAACACTGAGCTGATGCATATATATCCCTGAGCCTTTCCAAAATCACAGAATCAATTTCATCATTGTAGATTCTTCAACTAATAGACACGTCTACATGTACAAAAAAAAGTTCCATTTTGAATAAGTCAATCGGTCTAAAGAATGTTTGTGCACATCACACTTGGTGGTCATGCCATTTTCTTAACTCTCTTGGACTGCAAATCAACAGGACTGTTGGATATGTTGACATGCTGGTAACAGAATATTTTGCATTTGCACAGGCTTCATCTCCCTGAAATGCAATGACAATAAAGTTCTGCCCAGGTTAAGATTAGTATCTACCACAGAGCCTGGATTCTGACATTGTGATGCACGTGGACCATGTTTAGTATTCTACAGCAAAATGCAATATACAGCATGTGCATAGGGTATACACAAATGCAATGCATATATAGTGTGCATATAATGAATTTACTGCAAATATCAAATACACAAGGAACACTGACAATATGTTCACTATACAGCAAATCTGCGTGATGATCTGAAAATATTGCTTACAATACTTTGCTTCCTTATTTGCAGTTCTGCTCTCTACTTGTTAATTTCTGCAGCATGTCTGAGAAACACATCAAATCTGTCCATGGAATTGGATTCTAAGTTCAATTTACTCTGCAGAATTACTGTTTGCCATCTCAGCTTGGCGGGATTCCTTCCATTCCCGTACCCCCACCCCCCGAGTGTGTTGTAATAGAGTTGTCAGAGGGGAGAGTGGGGTTTGGTGGTAAAGTCCTAGGTACATAATACACTACTGTCTGTTAAACTTGAGGGGGGAATGTAAATCTGTGGTAACACTTTTGAACATTTCCTCTCCATTTCCATTTGGCTGAACAAAAGAGAACTCTGGCTAGACTGTAATAAATATTGGCAAATTGTATTGGCCATTATGTTATTATTATTTCTTTATTTAGTACATGTCTGTCAGAAATGACAAAATAAGGCGAAATGGACTAAAAAAGGAAACAGAACAAGTAGAATATCCTGTAATATTAACTCTGAAAATATCAGTAATAGCTAGAATTCAATGACAGATTGTTGTATTCTCTTTTTTAAAGAATGAATGCAACTGATTCATATTAAATACTCCATACTTTATGACAGGGCACCTACACGTGTATCTGTTGTACAATGTGTCAAAGTGTGTCTGCATATGTAAAGTAGTGTTAGTATATGATCTGTGGAGTGGAATAATTGATATTACATGATTAACCAATGTAATTGGTCTGCCTGTCATTGTTGATTGCTGCACCAGGAGACAGCTAAGTTTGATTGGCCTCCCTGTGAGAGACACATCCTCTTTCTACATGTGTGCGTGCATGTATGTGTGCGCGCGTGTGTGTGTGTGTGTGCATGAATGCACATCTGCAAGCAGCACTAACCAATAACAACACTTTGCAGTAATATATATTCAGATGTAATGTGAAATATGAGAGGGAAATAAATCATATTTGATATATCCATCATAACCATGAATTGACTAAATAAGGGAGAAGGAAGGCAGTGTGATGCATGGATGAGCGAGGACTTTTTTCATTTTATTTTCCTCGCTGTAATTCTCATTGCTCTACTTCTTTATGGACATTTCACTGACGGCTCAAGCCATCGTGAGGCCATGCATCAAATAAGGGATCCACTTTTCAATATAGCCAAATCAATGTTCACTTGAGTATGAATTTGAAGAAGTGAGTTTATTGAAAGGCACTGGCGTGTACAGTAAAGTTCTTACTCATAATGCAAAAGAAGAACTAAAATGGACAAAATGTGAAGAATTTGGTGAATTTTGTGCATACTTTACTCTTTGGAAAACTTTAGACTTCAGATTTTGAGGATGTAACAGGTTAATCCAGCCATACTGTATGTTGTATGTTGGCCTTAACAGTTCCATACAAGTCAGCACTGTATTGATTTCTAGATTAGGTTTTGTGGAAAGCAGAAGTTCATTTAATCTGGTATCCCTGTGAATTTAATTCATTATGGATGATTAAGGAGTGTATAATATGTCATTGTTCAGTTGAACTAATATGCCTTGTTTGTTGCAAAGTGGAAATCATAGTTGAAGCTTAGGCAGAGAAATAGTGGGACAGGGATCAGGTTTAGCTGGTCGGATACAGTGCTGTGTTAACTTAGCTCAAGCTTATTTAAACCTGCTTTTGTGAGGTTTTTGGAAGGGAGGACGGATTTATTGAGATAAACCTGGCTTAGCCAGTTTTCATGCTGTGAGGACCAACTTCAAGCAGTCACTGTTTGTTTAGAGCATTTCCTAGAGTGTGTCCTATTGATCACTCTTATCTAAAAACCTGTTTGGAATCTTGCATGTGTGATGGATTCGGCCAAACAGCTTCCAGAAATTTAAGAAACAATTAGTGAAGAAGTTGCTATTTTTTTTCAAGATAAGTGGAATATATATACAAGATATATTTTGTGTTTAGGGGTTAGAATTTAAATAGATAGGAAATGACATGACAGTTCTGTAGTGTTCTTCAGCTGCTCAGTCTGGCAGACAATTTGTGTCTTTTCAGTGATAAGCACTGCAACACTACCCAACACTGTAGGGCTTATTCCTGAGGGGCTATAATCTTTGAGCTCACAAAGTGATTTTTATTTTTTTTTTACTGAAATAATTTTGACTTGTCATGGTAGTAGGAGAAGGAAGGAATGAAGGGGTGCTAAAAGAGACGAAGTGTGGGCTAGAGGTGTGACACCAGAAATCTTACTTACTAATTGATCTACAGTAGATTAGACACTTTGAACCAGTCTTGCCATATGGCTGAAGTCACACTAATGAGAGCAGATATACTTTATGTGGGGCCTTACTCACAAAGGGTCACTAGGATATAATTACCTTTGACTAGACGGTTATGTTGTAGTCCTGTTTGTTTGGGATTATCAGGATATTCCAGAACATAAGAAACTGCAGTGAAATTATTGAAAAAAAATGTGACTTGGGCCCCATTATAATAATTTGTAGTATTTTACATGTCCTCTTGTGCATGACATAACTCTTCATTGCAACATGCAATTTAAGACAAATTTAGAGTTGTAGATATTCACTCTAAACATTGCTTCAAAACCATATTTAATTTCACCAACTGATGGTGCATGATAGCATGATAAATTAGATGGCTATAACCATCTATAAGTGGTCATGAGTCTGTGCCAGAATGTTTTTATTCATATTTTTTATCCTTAAAACATGCTATATATTTCTGAAAAAAAAATGTCAACAGTATCTTCAGTGTCTCGGAGTATCTTCTAGAAAAAGATAAGCTTTTTTTAAATATTATAATATTATATTTTAATATAATAAACTTAAATTCTAGTTCAGTATGCAATTATTATTTTTTTAATCACAAATAATTAAACCAATCGGGACATATGACATGAACACAACTGTTAAAACAATATTGTATTATTGCATTGTACAGTTGTCCCTCACTATAACGCGGTTCACCTTTTGATGACTGCATGCTTTTTTTTTTTTTTTACAGCATACTGTACAATATGAACCCTTAGTCCTGATTGGCTAAGGGAGAACCGCACATGTGTTCTGCATGCTGATTAGCTAAGGGAGTACTGTACAAAATGCGGCACCAGAACAAACAGGCACAGTCAGAGGAACTGTGAAATACGCTACTGGTAATAATTTCTTATGTGTCAAACCTCATAGATTGATCATTAAAATTAAATTTGTTAAAAATGTTTGGGCTTGAAAACAGGTTTTGATCTTTGGTTTCATTTACTAATACAGTATTGTACTTATTTTTGTTAAATCTGCGAAAGTTTGAACTTTGAGAGTGTTTAAATAAGAGAGAAATGTGAGAAAATGTTAATGCATGTCTGAGAAAAGTGTATAAAAGTGTGTGGTTAGGGTTTTTTTACGGCCTTAAATCATGTATAATAATTGTAAAAAATAAAGCTGATTACTTTGCGGATCTCGTCTATTGCAGGTTATTTTTAGAACGTATCCCCTGCGATAAATGAGGGACCACTGTACATATACTCCACATTTCAAGCTTGTCCACTGAGCATAGCATATTGAGCATTAGGGAACTGTCAGGGAACACGAACCCTTTCAGAAACAGTGAGGAAATGCAGGGAGGTGATCTGAATAAAAGGTCATATAGATTATGCATATCATATTGCATAACATTCTCACAGCTTTTATTTTTCATTTCCACTTCAATAACAAAAGAAAAAAAAACTGTCATGATACTTATTTCAGAGCCTTTTTCCATTTTTTTTTTTTTTTTTTGATTTCTGGCAGCCTAGGGCAACAAAATACGGTAGGTGTAGCAATGATTCTGTTTATTACAGCTGTCAGTCATCACTGTAATTATCAGCAGCAATAGGGAACTGCCTACACACATCATGACACACACACATGCATAATCAATCATGTATAATTATGGTGTATAGAGAAAAATATCTTGCAGTCAGTAACATTTCTGCATAGTGAGAGTCACAGTATGACAGAATAATAACCATCATTAAGGTATAAAGACAGAGGCTTGTAGTTCTAACAAATCTCGCTTCCTCTACCCATCATTAACTCAACTGTGTAGGTGTGGATGTAAATGTGAATGTCTCTGTGTGTCTGCACACTCGTTTGAGTGGATTTCACAATGTATGATGTCAGACATGTTCAGGTAGATTCTTCTGGGGTCAAGCAAAAGGATAGTTTTGTTATGTATGTATGTGCGATGGTTCCTGCTCAATCTACCTATTTATCTAAATCTAAATTTTCTATATGTTGAAATAACAACTTCATGATCATTTTGATGCTTTATTGACTGAAAGGTTGAGTAGTGTTTTAAAGGTGTCATTCCCACTTTCTGCCCTGTACAGTTGTTCTTGCAACATGTAACCTTGGGCTCCAGGTCGGGAAAAGTGTGTAACAGAGAGTCAGAGATAATGTGGACAGAGAGCATCATCAGAGTCATGCCAGAACGAGAGCCAGGCAAGCAGGCAGGAGGAAGAGGAAGCTAATCTAACTAAGTGGCCGAGCAAGAAGCCACTGGACAAGAGTCTGAATCTCAGAATGGCTTTTAGTAATTTGTGTGAGCTTTGTGAAATAAAAGGCTGAAAGACAGAAGATGAGCTGGATTTCTTGTTGTTGGACTAGTGTTATTAGCTGGCTGCTATGTCTTTGACTTGTTTTGTTTGGCTGTTATAAGTTGTCAACTTGCAAGTTGTCGACTCACAAGTTCTGTAATATTAACAAATGCAGATGTACAGCTGTCCATATTTACAACAGTGATATGGACAAATCTTACAAAATGTTGGTTAAAGGATTATAATTGTAATTGCATTAGAACTCAAGGCTGGCCAATGCCTCAGATTATGGCTAAGGGGGAAAAAAGTCATATTACAGTCAACAATATTTACAAAGACTGACTGATCATGAGTAATAATTTATATAAAAATACAAGCATGTGGTGTGTGATTGTGTGCATGGTCATAAACTTTACTTTTATTTGTATATCTCCTTGTGTGTTTATGTGTGTGTGTGTGTGGTCATGCTGTGCATTTGTTGAAGTGCGAGTTTCCCTTTGTTGGACATGAAGGGTAATTGCAGCTTTTGTTGACTGTTGGTGGCAGGTGGTGAGCCATCTGGTGACGGCAGGTAAAAGAGAAGGATGGAGGGGCTTTGGGGACAGAGGGGTGCTGAGTGGCAAAGGAAGGAATGGATGTACCCCACCATCAATCACACGTAGATGAACAGCAGGCACAGGGGCAATGGGAGGGATTGGAGGATAAGGTGAGGACAGAAGAGACAATATGAGAGATAGAGATGAAAGAGGTGGTGAGTTACTTTGAGAGTTGTCTAATCAGTATGTGTGGACACGCATGCGTGTGTGGCTACGTACATGTGAGGAATAATGAGAAAGAAAGAAACAAAGGGAGAGAGAGAACAAAATGAGATACAGAGCTACATTCATAAATACTGGTAATATAAAATGTTACATATTGTAACCCTGATTATATGAGCAGGTAGCACACTATTGAATTTGTTCATCACACAACCTGGATGGACAGCCTTTTCTGGTTAGAGGTTAGCTGGGTAGATACTTACTGACACAGTTACAGTTATGACCAGTAAGACCTTATATAGGCTTAATAGGCTTAAGGGCCAGAGCTCCATTGCTCCATCACCAGCTGTGACATGCAGCCCACATTAAACTTGCACTTGTCTGATGCCAATGAAGGAAATCAGGCTAGTAACATTTCTGAGTGCCCAACCTCAATGTAAGGGTCTGAAAATGACAGCCTTGTGTGTTGCCTAACTCACTGGTGACTTGTCAGTGCTAAACACACCAACGACAAACCAAACTTCATCAAGAATGTGTGCACAAAAGAATTTATGTCTAAGGGAAAAAAAAAGTTTAAAAAAAAAAAGTTTGAGCTCTTTAACTGCAGTTTACTAATTTGTTGACATGTCTGTAGCAGTACATTGCACTAGGTACCTGCAATTGGCTAAGTATTGGCATCTGTTGATGTCACACTGGGTACATTGGTGTAGAGAGTGGTAATAGTTAAAGTACAGCAGTCTGTAAAGAACAAGATCAATGTATGACTGTTACCTGTGTCTGCTTTAATGTTATGTGAAAGCCATTTTTCTTCACTAATTGAATCCAGCAAAAAAGATAGAAAATTGTGTGCATCCAGTGTGCATGGATTTGCATACATTAATGTGCTGTATGTATTCACATCTAACATTTGCCTGTGCATATCTATATTTGTTGTGTGAATGTGCTGCAGTGTCACACTATCATGTTACTGGCATGAATCCTTTCCTTCAGGGATAAGCATTCTTTTTCTAGACACAGTCGACCCAGTCAAATTTGTCTAATTGCACAATAGGATATTGCAAAACTGCCATATAAATCTGCAACAGTGAGAAGTTGTGAGATCAAATGAAGTTAGACTTTAAATAGCTCAATTAACCATTGTACTCTGACTGGTGAGCACAGTAGAGCAGCATTGCTTTAATGATGGAAAGTAGACTTTTGCATGCACACACATTCACACACAAATATAACTGTGGCATGAATTTGCAGTCCTCTAGGAATGCTTTTCTATAGTTTCTCTCTTCTTGATTGTATTATCAGATCCTGGGATGCATGAGTACAGCCAATTGATTTTATATTGAAAAATGTCAAAAAGCCTTATTCCAACAGAGCATTCAATCTCTTTTCTGAGAAGTTGACCTTCAATACATAATATATGTAATGTGTTATTGCGTTTAAAACCCTCTGACATATGCTGTATATCTATTGAATTAGTCAATACATCCTCACACTGTCTGCACTCCTAAAGTATAGCCATCGTAAATGGATTTAAAGTATGTGCACTGTTTCTTGTGAGAGCCTTCAAAGCCCCACATGAAATGAATGTCACCAATCAGACGTGTGTTGACACCAGAGATTAGTTCTGGCTTTATGCAAATGAAGCCGAGAGATGTTTAGATATTAACAGTATTTCACTCTTGCTGAACTTTGCATGGCAGGTATTTGATTGGCAGGGTGGTTATGAATAAATATGCATTAAATTGTGTGTTGGGACTTGGTGGGCAGGTGAGTAAAGAGGAAGATGGGTAGTGGGTAGATGGATAAATGGGTGGCTGAATGCAGGGAAGGGAATAAAGAAAGGAATGGGGAAGGAGGAATACAGGTTGTTTAGCATGTACTGTTAGACACTTACTGTGTGCTAAAGTAAAAGTTAATTTATGTTGCTATGTTACATTGCATTCCACTAATTTGACTAATGATTTTATCCAAAGCGACTTAGACAGGTCCAAGGGATTTTGTGTAAAGAGAAAAAGAGGAGGTGACCCAGTATAGAACCCTGAGGGACCCCAGTAGTGAAGCTACAAGGTTCAGACACAGATTCTTTCTAGGTTACTCTGTAAGTGCAGTCATTGATGTACAATGAGAGTTGACAGTTTTCCAGGTGATCATTATCCTGTTATTTTTAAACTTTAAATGACAGACCAACCAGCACCTTATGGCTGTGTAGGTCAGTAGCATGTGGACGACTGAAGACATGGAGACATGAAGTCAATTGTATTAAATCCTAAAATCTAAAAGAAATATTTGTGTTTGGGCTCATTTTAAGCGAAAATCCTTTTAATCACCATCATTTTTTACTCCATACTGTACATCCACCAGTACATGAAGGACACTTATTTGAGTCTTTACTTGTCCTCTCTTCAGGAGTGGAGAGATGACTCAGTAGATTCTGTAGCTTTGATGTGCCAGGGGGAACCCAGAACAGACAGCTCCCATATGTATAGCCTGATAGTTATGTATCCCCAGATTCCATATAGCCGTCCCATGGTACAGATGAGAGATACAAGACAAGCCATATGGGAAATGTTATGACATAAGTCATCATCAAACAACTGACTGGCTGTATGAATGCCTCTCCATATATCTGTCACAGTTTTTTCTATCTGCCGCTTTCTTTGTCTTCATCTTGCTCTTATTTATTTTAGCTGTCTGTTTGTATGTACAGTATGTAAGGGTTGTGACAGTGATGCCATACATCCTACAGTGCAGCATCAATATCACTGCATCGCAACTGCAACACAGAGCAAAGTGCACTTTGAAACCAAGAAGATTGTAACACACGAGGGAAACAAAGAGCTGACATGTGAAGCATGACTAGCAGCTCATCAGGTCATATCACTGACAGCAATCCCTTGTCAGAGTTATTACAGAAGATCACCTACTACAGCACCAGGGGAAACATGACTTCAAATTTACAACAAAGTACCACGCTTGCCCTTGCACACTATGCAATTGGTCTACCTCAAGGCCAGTCTTTCTATGAATGATTACCAAGTTTACTCCTGTTGATTTATAATCACAGTTTTATTTAAATTATTCACTTTTCTAATGGAAAATTGTAACTGCTGTTTTCTCATCTGACCCTCAGGAGTGCAGAATCAATGTATCTTGAATGTATATTTCCTGTTAGACACACCTAACGAGCTAAAACCACATCCTTTTAAATACAAGAAGCCTTGTATTATTTGTGAAAGTTATTATTTTTAATATATTTATTTCCTTGAAAGATGTAGACCTGTTTTGTCAAAAGTCTGATAAGAATTATAATGAGAGATGTTTGGAAATATTTTGTTTGCTTGCGGCTTGGGAATGGAAAAAAAATCTTATCAATTTGATGCAGTAAACAAGATAAACCAATCTAATTCTGCTTTTTCTTACAGTTGTTCAGCTTTGGGGCTTCCTCCTGTGTCCAGCCTACAGTTGTTCAGTGGGGGGTCTCATGAACACGCAGTGAATGGCAAGTTGCCTCTAGCCCCAGGCTTTCCTGCCAGCAATCTAAAAGTTCATAACATTCTTGTGGTAGAAATAAAATGTCTCTTTAGTGACCAAAACTCAAAGCAACAAAACTTTGGTCCTTAACTTTGTGACATTGACAACTCAGTCTTTGGCCCACACAGTTTCAAAACTATTTTACAAATGAGACCATCTCCAAATTCCTAAAACGTGGTGCTACGAAATCAAATAAAATGCAAGAAAAGGTATATGCTCTTGCAATATTAAAAACCCATACCCTTAAATGAGATGACTTAAACCTACTCATTTTAAAAATCTGTAATTATTGAGGAGTTGCATTTACATATTTAGCAGAGAAGAGAGAGAGCAACATTAACACTCATTTGGAGTTGTGTTTCTAACAAAAGTAAGTCCAGTATTGCCTCTAGATCTTTTGTGTTTTCATGAGCTTCATGAGTTCATTTACTTTGTAACTTGAGTCATCTGTTGAATTTTAGGTAGTGAAGCCTTTTGCATGTAATGACTGCCTGCTGGGGTTGATGAGAACAGCACACTCTCTGACTTTTCTGTGATTTTTTGAAAAAGACAGGTGAAGGCGCAGTAAGAAGGTATTACCAAGAAATACACAGCTTCAGGGTTAACTGCAGATGCAAAAACGAAAACATTAAAATGAAATGCGTCTATTTTAATCGCGAACGCATGAATGACCAGCTGTGAAGTGTCATTTTGACTTGACTTGACAACATAGTTTTAAGACTTGTTATGAACTGACAAATTTACTTGATAAGATATGCTTTTTTTTGCATACACACATGCATGCGCACACACAAAAAAAACTAATACCCACACTCAAGGCCAAGGGAGTTAATGAATAGACTTAGGGTTGATGGTGGCAGTCATTGTATATGTAGCTGTCACACAGCGTTAGTGTTAGCACTGGGGTCAAGCGTAGCCAGAATGAGCTCTGACTTCCTCTGAGTTAACACCAGCTCATTAGTCAAGTAGAGCAGGGCAGTCACACCTCAACACACACACTAATTTCTTGTCTCTTTCTCTGCCCCTCGCTCCCTGTCTGTCTTCTTATGTCTGCTTGTTGGACCATCTCTCTCTCTTCACACACACACACATGCACACATTACCATTAAACCATGAAGGCTCTTACACTTTCTAAACTGATAAAGTTTGTTTACCGACCATAAGTAATTTAATGCAAGCATTTAGTATTAGTTAAATGAGATGGAAACTGTAAGCACTGGTTTCATGTAACCACGCATACAGTTCTTAATATTCAATTAACCCATTGTGTCTCATTCAATAGAAACCTTGCATTGGTTCAAATATGTATTATTCCTCAATAGCTCTTAAGCCATAGTTTAATGCACATGATTATAGTCTTTATTTCCTTCGCTAGTACGAACATTATGTACTTTTCTTTGGTTTCTCTACTTAACTGTAAACATTTTTTTTTCCGATTAACATAATTTGTCTTTGTCATATGTTTTCTCCTTTCACTCTACTCGTTGTGTTATGTTAATTTAGTCTTTTTTTTTCAAAGCCACATCCAAATCAATCAAAGCAGTTCTGACATAAACTGTATAAAGATGTACCCTTTATGATTATCATAATATTGCCTTTCATTATGCTTCAGTGTTCTTCCATTATGCATCACCAGCATCAAGGAGGGTTCACTGCCTCCTGTCAACAGCATTACTCAAATATCTGCGCCAGTGCCAAATTGTATTACAGCAAATAAACAAATGAGTAATAAATCTTTATCATCTTCTTGGACTCTCATCTATATACAGACACTAGCACGGACAGATGAGCATAAATATAAATATAGTTGATTTTCTGGCTAGTTAGTGTTATTTAATTTCTGCTAGTCTTTGCCCTCTCTCTCCTCTCTTCTGCTCTTTTGCTTTTTTTTTTCTATCTCTTTGCTCTCCCAGTGACTTTGCACATGCTAATCCAAATAGGTAGTTAATTATAGACTGCAGGTCTAATGGCATGAAGTAATTACAGAACTCCAATGAGAATTCAGTGGTCACCTCCACCTTCTCTGTCTCTCTCTCGCACTCTCTCTCAACCACATCTCTCTCTTTATTGGGTCTATATCGGTGCATTGAAGCATTGACGTTGTGCAACATGGGCTTGGTTTTGGAAAATGAAAATCTGTAATTTTCTTTGTCTTTTTCATTCACCGTAACTATGCACTGACATTTAATGCTAGAACAGTAATGCCCTGAAGTGTTTTAAAGTGTTCACCTTTGGGAAGCATCAATGTGTTCAATAACCATTTAATTTCATGGGAGTCTACAAATAGAAACTTTAGCCTGCTAATAGCATTTAACAGGAAAGGTTACGTGGCCTACAAAAATGTTAGTATTCTTCCTCTGGGGACAATAAATATTTGGTTTTATAGTGGTTTGGCCAGAAGACTTTGAGATATAATGCTTTGGACCAAAAAAGCCAACCCACTAAAATGATTCCCAATCATAGGCTAATAACACATGTTCGTGCAGCATTTTCCATATATATTCATCATGTTTTGTATATGAACGACACACTGCCTGTAGTTGAGGATCTAGTTTGTATTCTGAGGTCAAGAAATGTTGATTGTGTTGTACCTCATCACTATTGTAATTGTATACACATATCCGTGTCTCTTGTTGCTTCAGACTAACAATAACAAGATGAAATAACAACAAAAACCAAATGCTATGATTCTCTCTCTTCATTGTTATAGTCTGAACTTCAACTTTAAGAAACCCGGTTACTTTGAACTTGTGATATGTTTGTGTTTTTAATGAGATGATCTGTGTTCAGATTGGAGGATTCTTTATGCTCTCATATTTCTTTCTCTCTTTGGTCAGTTTGTGGGACACATTTACAGCTGCCACTGTTGGCACACAAAACTGTTTTCTTTTTTTTTCTTTTTTTTTAGTTTTTTAGTTATGAAACTCAGTCAGGGGTACAATAAACAACTGAAAATTTAGACTACCTATGAATCTAGGTTTCTAGACTAATTAAAGTTCACATACAGGCATAAACTTTTTAATAACATCAAAATATGTCTTTGTTTATTACCATGTTGGTCCTGGAGCTTGAAAATAAGAGTGGCAATATAATCTAGTACTCCGATATTTTTTCCAACAGTCTGAATAAATCAGTGCAAGAATAGTCTTGTTTACCCAATAACAGGTCTGTTATTTTATCTAAAACACCCGTATCTGACTGCATTAGAATGAATACATAACAACAAATCATGCATGAAGACTGGGCTGTCAAGTCTTTTAATAACCTGACAATTAGAAGCACACACCTACACAATCACACGCACACACACACACACACACACACACACACACACACACACACTCTTACCCACACATTTAAAAGTGAGATAGGGAAATTATTGCAAAGGATGTGTAACATATAGAATATGTTTCAGTCAGTACTGTGTGTGTGAATTTTTAATATAAATGAACACCTAATATAGCTCTTACGTTTATAACAACAGCAACTACCTGCGGGTATTTATGGATATTATCATATGTTCCATCATAAGTATTAAGTTAATTTGCTGCATGAAAATAATGCTTGTTAAAATTACTCATTGGAGGCACATATCAGTTCCATGAAGCTGTTGACTTTGTCGCAAGTGTAAATGCTTTATTGTGATTTGGAAAGACTTCACTCCTGGTGTGAGGCCTACCCTGGGTTAAGTGTTATGTCTCTTTCCTTTCCCTGTGGGGAGAAGTTCAATAAATGAGGTGCAAGCATACACAGGATGTTTTCAGGCAGAAATGATTCGAATTAGATCTGACACAGCACACTTAAAAAAAAATGGTTATATGGTTTGTTCAACTATGGGACATTATCATGCACACCCATCTGCCTCCTTACACTGCTTAGGATATAACAGACAGATATACAGTGGCAGTCTTTTAATAATTCTACATTAACACTGCATAAATTTCATACTAATCCTGGTGTATCATTTCTGTACCGGGGGCCTAAATCTGCAGGTAAAAAAAACAATCGAGTTAAATGCCATCTTTTCAAAGAGTTTCCATCAATTAATCAACCCCAGGAGTTTAATTTCACTGACCTTTAAGTTAAGGCCATTTAAAATGATTAAAACATGATATATACACACATTTATCTTTCCTTGACACTTTCTATTGAAACAGATGTGAAATTTGGCTATTTCACCAGCACGCTGAGCTTTCATACATGACAAATATGTCTATCTATGTACCCCCTACATCGTGCATCATCTTGCACATCTTGTTTCACTTCATCTTGAACATATTCTGTTGGCTTGGGATGTGATGGCAGCATTGGCCTTGGGGGGAAAAAACAAAACAAAACATTGAACATTTTAAAAATATTTGTCCTTCGTGTCATGGATTTTTTTTTCCTTCTGGAAATATTTATTAAAGTTAAATGTGTGAGCAGGAAGGTAACCAGTTATTTATTGCAAAATAAGACTCTGCTATCATTCTTTTTTTTCAATTCTCCAAACCTAGTTTTGGTGAGGTGCTTAACACGGCCCAATCTTCTTGTTTGTTGTCGACAGGAGTGAAGCCATTTTATTGTTTGGTCGTGTCCACTGAGTACAGACTCCACTGAGTTAATGACATTTTACAGGTATTTTTTACGATTACAAGTACAGCTAATTACTTTTTAGAGCCACCTTTTTCAGGCCTTTAGTACCTGCTGTACCAATGTATCAGACTTGTGAAACAACCAAATGTACTGATAGAAATCAAGGTTTTACCACCCTTAAAGACAGAGGCCACTATCTCTATAAAACATGCTAAATGTAAGCACACGCACTAATGCATACACACACTGTATCACTATTGCTCAAGTTTCAGCATACAGAGTCGTACATGAGAAAGATAGTTTGAAAAGTATCTAAAGTATCTATGAGAACTGGACACCAGTAGCATTAGATGAACATACTGTTTTCCCTTTTTAACACAGGATTGAGTTCACCCGTGGACATACATTGTGTTTACCGTACACAGAAATGCAGACATGATACACCCTCTATCCTCCTTAGCGCCATTCCTCCTCCCTACAGCCCAGATTTGTGTGGTATCCCTCTATAATACCCATTATGGCGGTGTCAGGTTTGGTGCTGAAGCATCTGAATGGCTTAGCTGTCTTACCGGCAGCTTTCCAAACCAGCTTTACTGTTCCTCTCCCAGGGAAGTCCCAGAGACTTTGGATTGAACACTGCTGGTAGTACAGCCCACAGTCCAACTCCAGCCTGTCAGCTAAAGTAACTGAAGAAGTTTGGCTGTAAAGATATTAGAATATTTATAAAATTTAAAAATGTACCATATTCAAACAATCGGGCTACAATATAATACTAGACTGGAATACTGAGTGGGTCACATCTCTGTCAAGATTTGATGATTTTTGATTGGTTTATTATAAACTGCAAATCTACAGAATATTATTTGTGAACTAATTCATTCCATAAGATCCACTAATGTCTGTCCTGATGGAGTCACACAAACAAACTCAGCTTCAGAGCAGCTACTGAATGGAACTTCTGGTGAGATTATTTTGCCAGTGCCAAGGTCAAGAAATACCTTTGAATATTAAAATTTAAGTCAACATCCAAGATAATTTCTTAAAGTGCTCATAAGAATGCAAATTTAAACATCTACATTTCTGTGGTGACTGGGCACGCCATCTCATGTGCTATGATTGAAAGCTTCAGAGCAGTACAGAGTGGACCTTGTGGTGAGATTGCTTTGTCAACATATTCATGGATGACTTTGTTAACTTATGCTGTCATTAGTTACTGCTCCTTCCTGTCCTTGTATGGTAACCATTGACCCTCACAAGTTCTGTTTTTGGTGCACAGCAAGATTAGATTGAGATTGATTATTAGTCATATAGACAGTTAGGGTTTGCCCTTTGCAAGGTGGAAACAACACAACTCCTTCCAGGGTCACCCTAAACAATCTCCAGTGTGATGCCAGTGTGGTATGAGGTATGTGCCAACAGGATTCTCAGGCTAGGCTCTCTGCCAATGTCCAAGATCAGCTGCTGCTGCAGTTTGCACATTCATAGGGTGAAGATAATACTATTGGTGTAACTAAAAATAATGTTTCCTCTCCTCTTTCTGCTGATGCATCATCACGCACCACAGTCACCCTAAAGCCTGTGTTGTCGGGGCAACATGTTCTGCACTTTACACCAGTTTCTGTGTGAACATTGGTAAGCACAGTGTGGAGAAGCAAGGCTGCTGTCAGTAGCTTATCTGATCCTTTTACCTTATACACTACAGAGTGCAGTGCTGGGTGGTATGGGAGTATTGGCATATAACTCTAGCTGACCTGTTTGGAAATGCAGTCTTCCTCTGGGTCTATACTTGCTGGTGGAAAGAAGTGGAAGAAAAAGACTCACTTTGTGGATGCACTGTTTTGTTATTATACATCTCTAGGGACTTATAGGTAAAGCTTTAACCTGTTATTATTGCTAACAACATCACAGGTTATACATTAACAGCAGTGAAAAAATGTGCTACATCACACATGAAACGTTTAATATCTTCTATTTTTCAGGATGTGTAAGACTCCTGTTAAAGACTGTTACTGCTGACTTTTCGGCATCTAGTGGGGAGTGTAGTTACTGATTTTGATGCCTCAGCCTCTCCTTTCTAGCATGAAGGAGAAGCTACTTTGGCTGGGATGCACATCGAATATGTGATGACAAATGAACGAAGTGAATGAACGAACTGCTGCACGAGCTGCTCCTCACACAGCCTGAGTGGCCTGCCACGTGACAACTGAACAAACTGAATGAACGAACTGCTGAACGAACCACTCCTCACACAGCCTCTTGTCACGTGACAAATGAACGATCCGTATGAACGAACTGTTTGTGCTTACTGCTTGTCACACAGCCTGAGCGGCCATGCAGCCGCCTTGTATGCGAGAGAACATACTGCATGAAAATGAACGAATCACTCACTGAGACGACTCATTACTCCCGAGTCATATAAAAGATTAGTTCATATTGAACTATACGTTCACAACCGACACACCACTAGCCGCGACAGCAGCTATGTTGAGCAAAGCGGTTGCATGCAGTTCTACTGCACTGAACCCAGCGGCAAGCACTGTGTAAATCGCACTGTGACTTAAATGACCATAAGTTAACAAAAACATGATGATTCATATCTTACACTAATGGACACATATTTTATTACATTTCTGCCATATTCTGTATTTATAGTAATACATCTACCTAACCGAAATCTTGCACACTGGACCTTTAATTGACATTACATTACATAAAAAAAATAATTTAAAAAAACAAAAAAAAAACATGCATAGTGTAGTGACAATTCTTCTACTTATTCAGAAATAAAATACAATTCTCAAGAGTTTAAAGTCTAATGTGTCTGTGTGTGCGTGTGTAAATGTGTCTTATGTTTATGTGTGTATGCATGTGTGTGTGAGACAGAGATGGATGGAGTTTCTGGTATAAAAACTAAAGTTAAATGTCACACCTGTCTGTCACAACACACCTGCTCTCACTGATGCGTCTGCTCTGACAGGCTGACATTTTCACACCTCAACCGACCAACGCATGCGTGTACACACACAGAGACACACACACACACACACACACACACACACAAGCACACATATATATGCATGTATATTCACAGACAACAGGGCCACATCCTAAAAGGTGAAATCTAAGCAGGGTGTTCATGACTCATTTCAGACTGTGCCAGGGTTTTTTTTTTCATTCATGCTCTATAGATCTACAAGTCCCAGTTTTAATCCACTTCAAATTAGTTGTACTTCCTGTGATATTTCACAGGTTTTTTGTCTCCTGGGCTTTTGATTATGTTAAGCTTAAGTCATAATAGTACTGGAATCATTATATCAATCTTGCCAGTATCATCTTTTTGGCAACATCTTTGACACGTCTTGCAAGTGAGGTACACTTTTACATTTGTTGGGTTTCCCACCATGTACACAAGATTCAGCCATCACCTCTGTAATCATGTCATCATCTCTCATAACTTCTTGCTAGCAATTGGCTGGTGCAATTATTTAACACCTCATATACATTTTTCCTTTTTCCACACCAGTTTTACCACCTTTTTCCAGATGGTTTCACTTGTTATGCCACTCGTATGCTGACAAAAATGTTCTCTTTTTTTCCCCTTCAGTAATTCTGGTGGCATATCTGTAGCGTTTGCATGTACAGATCCGAGAGGGGCAACCTCTCCAAGACTGACATGGTCCAAATGCTCTAGGAAAAATGGTGAGTTCATTGACCTCTCAGTCTCAGTGGAGAACATGCTGGTTTTTGCTTCATAATATAGCCATGGATTAGACTATTGCTTATAGAACCCTGCTGGGCATCATTACTATTCAGGCAGTCAGAGGGTCCGATTGCCTCCCAGCTGATCCTAAAGCTTCACAAACAGTCACATGTCAATCTGCTGCTGTGCTTCCCGTCTTCATATAATACATTATTCAAGATCCAGTACCTATCTACCTTCAGGTTATAGTGGGACCCTGTGTTATAGAAAGATGTTTCAAAACTGCAACTTGTAGTTTTCATTTCCGTCAATTTCCGTTCGCATAATGATAACTATTCTTTCCTAAGAACTGCAAATATTGTAAGGGCTGATGTTTGTACTGTAGTAAATTATAATGGTTGGAAACCTTTTGCTTTTTGTGCTTTTACCCTTTGAGGGGTCAACATTGAATTGACTGTAATCACAAAAAGAAGAGGTGTAAATACACCCCTCTCAATACACACACATATTCACAGAGTAATATTCTATTTGTTATCTTAAGAATGTGTCATGCCTCTCGGGTGTGTTCAGTAAGACAGGAAACACTGTCATTTACTGTAAATGGATATGACAGCTGCCGCAATGTTGTAATCTCTTTCTACCTTCATGTCTTTTTCACCTCTCAATCTATATTGCCCTTTGTGAATACCCAGAGAGCCAAGGCAAACCAGGATCAAGAATTAAAATGCTAAGACCTGAGAGTACTTTCTATTATGATCTCCTATCCTTGCAACAGAGAAATTAGAGAGAGGTTATGGAAGGCTTTGGTTGTCCTGGTTGTTTTGGAGATATGGGAATTCCATAATTAAAATTCAATTATTTATATCATAAACTCCACCATCAATCCACATCTTTGCCCATTTTTGGATTAGCCAGGAGGCAACAGAGGCAAGACTGCCAAGATGGCTGTGGCCAAAGCCACAGCACTCTGAGCTTCACAGCAACTATTCAGAAACCTGGCTCATGGTGCCAAGGACCTGTAGCTAGGAATAGTGTACAAACTTCTTTCACACTAAAAGGATGTAATCTTCAGACAGCCTTAACTTCTGTGTTATCGCCATGAGCACTGGATCAGTAGGTTAGTAGTTTTGTGCACTCGTCTTGGGTAATCCACAAAGGGCCAACTTTTCTCTGTAAAAGTACTCTCCAGCATGAGGGTGTGATCCAAACATTTGACCACATACTTTATATGTCTCAAGACCACTATCATCAGGATTAAAGACCATGACACCACTTTGCTTGTGTGACTTTTTTGGGTCACTCCACTAGACTGTTATAATATATAGTTGCAGAATTTAATCTTTTCTGGGAGAGGGAACACCACATGGGATAAGGTCTCCTCCAGTGTTGACATTATTGCTTCCAGATCTTTGTAGCTGTGGTGTATTACCAAAGGATTGAAAGGACTCTGTGGGAAACGTGGGTTGGAATACTTTCCCAAGATAAAAGATTACACACTCTGGATTATTGTATCTACATAAGGAAACAGCATGGAAACAGTATTGCCAAAAAGAAATTCGACTAATTAAGACTGGCAACTTAATAAGTATACACTTGAGTGACTTGAGTAACATAAGAAAGTGTTGTACAATGTTGTAATGTAATTTTGTTTACTTTAAAAGTGCAATAAATTCCTGTTTAGGATTACATTTGAGTACACAGATGTCTCTGTTTTCTAAGTATACCCTCGTTTGTTACCAATTCCTGTTTTTAACCTTTGTCTCTTTCAAGTGCTTCAAAGGTATTAACCCTGAGAGAGACACGCAGAGATGGCAAAATGGAAAAGTGACATCTAAAACCATAAGGGTGACTTGTAAAGCACTGGGATTTCTGAAATGGTAAGAAAAAGCATAGACACAAAATCAACACACACTCTCTGTCTCTCTCTCTCCCACACACACACAGTCTGAGATGTCTCTCTCTCTGTCCTGTATTAAAACATTATTCAACATTATTCAACAGCCACTAGCTACTACACTATAATACACTACTGTACTGAATACTGAAAACAAAGAAAACAAAAAATTAAGCACATGCTGCCCCCAGGCGAACATACTAGCTGAATTGACTTATATGCATCACACAGCATAGATGGCAAACCTTGCATTCTTAAAGTAGTTTGTTTAAAATGTTTGTACTTGAACTATTTAATTTAACACATACAGTTGTCACTGTAAAAATGAAAGTAATTGGTTTTCTACACTAAATAATTGGATAAGCATCAAACATGTTTTGTTCCACTATAAAACTACTTCTGTAACATAAAATACATAGTAGTTACTTGATTTGTACTATAAATAAAGACAGCAACTTTCTTTCTTTTACAGTGAGTTACTTGTCAATGGCTGCTTTACAGCAGAAGTTATCAACTGTTTCACAGTATGTTTCTGACAGTGACAATGCTCCATTAGAATCATATGATGGATAGTCAGTGCCTACAGTAGAATGCATTAGAGGGTTATGGCAGGGCAGAAGCTGCAGCCTGTTGGCAGCCTCCCGCAGATCTCAGGTGTCTGGCTGGACCAGCTGGGTCTCTGGCAGCACATGGAGAAGCTGACAGGGGGGCACTGGCTGAAGTTGGCTTCACAGAGGTCTCAGCTGGCACTAAGCTGCTGAACCAATGTTCAGGGAGGTTCCCTCTTGAGATTGAAATGTTGTTTTATGGTCTAATAAATGGAAGTGGAGTGTTCATGGAGCTCTATTTTTTTTAATAATGTTCATTATCAGACAGAAATGTATTTTATTTAGACTTGAACCAAGTACATATGCATTTACTATCTTGAAAATGTAAATGTTACCTGTTAAATGTTAAATGTTACCCTTTGTGTGTGATTGTGTTGCTTTCCAAACACAATTGTAATGTTTTAACTCCCAGTTTTTGTACTTTTCTGACCATACTGCTGACTATACATCGTTCGACTTGGCTGTCTTTTTTTTGGTGTGGACAAAGGAAAAACAATATGTGGGATTGCCAATCACACACTTTAAAATTGACTTAATTAACTGCCAAAGTATATGGAGTAGTGTACAAGCACACCACACCATGGTTTAAAGTGCCTTTAGCTGTCAAAACTATCAGGAAAATCCCTTCATGAGTGTACTTGTTACCTTGGTTACCAGATTATGTGCATAAATATTAAGTTGCTCGAGACCTCTCAACACTTCACAATCAGCAGATGGATTAAATAGCAGTTCAGTCTTTGAATTCATGCAAAAAAAATCACATAAACTGTGGTTGGCCTGTTTACTTTCACAGGCTAAGCGTGAAAGAGAATGTATGGGAAAGCTTTAAAATCCTAAATGCATGCCTGCAGTTACATCCCCTTACTGTAGTCTTCACCTCTTTGAGAGGTGAAACAATCTTTGATCTTCTATCACTGCCCTTACTTGGTCACCAATCTACAGCTGTTTGGGGGTTGATGTGTAGACAGAATAAACTTGTAAGCTGCAGTGTTTTTATTTTTAGACTTGTTTTAGACTGTATGTTTTGTGGTCCTCCCCCACGGCTCTGGTGTCATCCTGTCCTTGAAACCACTGCCTGGACATTACGAACATAAGTGGATTTGTGGATCTCTCAGGGCGGAGTGCTGTTTCCTCATGATTGCCCCCACCACAGTAGGAAAGCACAGCTGTTGCTGGAACTGTCCTAGTCAATACCTAAAGTAAATACTGGTGAGAATTATCAGAGGCTGACCGTGTAACAGGCATCATCCAGTGCAGCTTAAGCTTTGGTTTCAGAGTGACCGTTTGGGGTGTCTAGCATTGCTGTCCACTGTGCTGAACACAAGCCAAGCTTTCTGTCAGTAGACCCTTTCTGTTTACAAGACACAGATTTTGCGCAAGCAAAGATGAACCAATTGGGCTTTGTGCTTTCTTTTCTGTAGCTCTGACTAGTTTCATACATACTGTATGTAGTCCTGCAGACAACAGTCTTTCAGCTACCACCACCAATTCTCATTGGTACAAACTGTGAATAGGATGTACTGAATAGGATGTCCAGACTGTTCACATTGTTTTCTCTGTCTGAACACTCTCTGGTAATACCTCATGGCCATAACTGTTACATCTTTGACAAAGTGATTTTACGTGCCTCCCTGAGGACAGTGCAAAAGGAAATAAATCCTCTCCATCTTTATTTCTCTTGCATTGTGAACAGAGCCATTGAGATTTATTTTCCCATTTGTTTTATGCTGTCCTTTTTTAACCTTCATGTTGCAGCCTCCATCTTGATTGTGATGGAGACATCAAAACAAAATTATCTGCAAAAAGCAGTAATGTAATTTAATGTCACTGTGTTTGTAGGCTGAGCCCTGGGCCTCTGGTCAATCATGTTAGCAAGTTTGTCGATGTAAATGTTAAAACATGTTGGACTGCAGCCCAGTATCACACAATGACCTTGACTGGAAAAAAGGAATTCAATTTTGCTTTTCGATGTGACCCTGCATTTAATATAAATATATTTTATGATCTGGTACCAATAGTTTATTGGTATTAGGATTTAGCTTTGACTTAAATAACCCAGTAGATACAGTGTAATTAAACAGGTTAATGGGACACACACCTGTTGATCCAATGTTACACAAGGGCTATGCAGCTGCTACAGTTTCAGTTTCATTGCCTATACCAAATGATGATATTGTTGCAACCATGGGATCCTTTATGGGTATCGATAAAATGCATTTTTGTCAAGGACAAACAGGGACTCCTTTCACACGTTCCATTAAAATAACATTAAATTCATGTTACCATTCACCAAAACCATTGATTGTGCAATGAATGGCATTGGTGTATCTATGCACAAGTGATATTTCTGCCCACATACTTGTTGTGGATGTGGATTGATGATGCAGTTGCATTTGCATTTGTGTTCAATATGGACCATCTCTGGAGTTAGTTTTGCCATCTGGATCAAAATTTGTCCTTGGGGCGTTTTGGATTTATTTACGCTTGTACTTTCATGTGGTCAAGCAGTGTCCCATTACAATCCTATCACACAAAATGCATTTTAATGCAGTGTGTAAAGAGTGTCCATGTAGTTTATTTTGCATGACATAATACACATAGTTGTAGAAACAGCTGTTCTATAAAATATAACAAAAAGTGTCACTTCACAGTCAGCTTTTAAGGTGTTCTATTTGTTCTTCACCTTACACTTTCTTCCATCGTTGAGGCTTTCTAATTATTTATTGATCAGCCACAACAGGGTAAAAACAAGCCCTCTCATTATCTCAAATGTTACAGCAAAAATCAGAGGTGAACTTATTTTGGCCATGAAACAATTTCTTAAACACAAGAATAAATTTCCTGTCATTGAATTATGCTTTATACTTGCTAAATAGGTTACAATCCACAACATGTGCACATTTTTTTTGTATTGAATATGCTACGCCAATGGATTGTATTCTTCTTAAAAACAGAATGTGTTTATTATGCAAGAACAATGATGCAATTTCAATGGCATTTTGCTTTTTCTAATGACTGCTATTTGCTCACCGTCACCATTTCCTTGGCCTGGCGACTCTCTGCGATGACAATGTGCCCTCTCAGCATTTCACCAAACTTGCTTCTGTGCATGTGTGTGTTTATGAAAATAAAAGATACAGAAAGAAACAATCTTGGAAAAAGCAGCAACTTTTGAAACTTCCACTAGGAGGTGTACAGTCGTGATTTTAATTGTTCTACGCATAATGGCTTTATTTTTTTATCCTGCTGTATTTACTTGCATTTTAATAAAAAGACTTGTCACAATGATTGATCACAATGCTATCCATCTTCACACTGCCACAAAAAAATTATGATGATGAAGATGAAGAATTCTGATAGAAGACTGAAGACCATTGACCATCTTCCTCTCCCCCTAAATGTGCCACCATACAGAACCGTATCAATTTCATAACATAACATCAAGAGGTTACTCACACTATTACAACCCACCAACATCCAACCTGGAAAAGCCAATATGCTGATGCCTGAATTGTTTTTGGTTAGAGTGCTAAGTTCAGTCTAAATACACATAATCTCATGTCTTCACCTTGTGCACTGGCAACTGCAAAATGCTTCTCATTCATTACTGGAAAGTAATGGAGGATAAACCACATGGACATAAGTGTCCTAAAGACTAGAGAGGAGGAGTTCCATCCCCTGCTTGGGTTTACATCCCAGCACACATAGTGGCATCATTAAGTTACGGAATATAACAAGCCATCCATTGTCCAAAATTTACTAACTATAACTTTTGCAGGGCCATGGGGGCTTGCACTGATCCCAGCTCACATTGGGCTAAAAGCAGGGTACATTGCAGGGTACAGAGTTCATCACAGGGCTGACACATGCAAATATCCATTTATGCTCACATTCACACCTAAGGGCAATTTCCAAAATTAACCTATTAATCTGCGTGACTTTGGACTGTGGGAGGATGCTAGAAGACCCAAAGGAAACCCAAGCAGACAGCGGAAAACATACAAACTCTACACAGAAAGGCCCCATGTGGTGGATTTAGACCTAGACATTGCTTGCTGTGAGGCGACAGTGCTAGCCACTGTGCCGCCCACCTTCAAAACAAGTACTCAAAATGTCAACAGCCCCCGTTTTCTGCTTTCTTCAGAAAGCTTTCTAAATAATTTCTTATCTCATCGTAATAGCATGGTCTACACTGTGCAAATTCATTGCAAACCCACTCCAGTAGAAAAGATTTGCTGAAAAATTGTTTGCAAAGACCTGAAAATTGCTGAGATGTATATCTGATGAAAAGACTATGAAGAATATTTCATTAGACACTATACTCCACACTACATAACCAGTACAAGCTTTCTTTGTCCAGGTGCAAGTGCCATTCACTAAATGAAAAATATCTTTCTATATCATCCTCTAACTAATTCATGAATTGAGGCCAAACAGGCTGCAAGGTCACTTTATTACTTTGTAGGTACTTAAACCATGCTCATCTCATTCAGTGCCTTGTTATTTTGATTATATATGTTTAATGCAGTATATACATTGTTAATCTTATGTAAATATGCCAGTAAAACCGTATATTCTTATTTATTTTTGCTGTTTTATTTTATAAATTGTTGTGTCATGTGCAAATGTGAATGTGCTGAAGCTTTTAATAACAACAAAAATCGGTCATCTACTGTATGTCTCAATATAAATAAATGGTATAGAGACATTACATACATAGAGACATACATTTGCTTTTAGTAATATGAAAAAGCACCAGCATGAGTCAGCTGTTTGTCATCCGGCTGGTCTGTGTGGATCTATTCCTATGGATGTGATGTTAATCTGCCCTCGTTCCTCTTGTCCCGTTGGTAAACTGTGGAAATGGAACGCATACTTTATGGGAATGGACGATGTGTTTATGAAAGATGAGTGTTTAAAGGGAAGACTTGCTGAGAAACTGATAACTCCTCTCTTATCTGGACCAAACATATGTTATCCATTCCCCCAGAATATCTGTGATATGCACGGACAAAGTGTGTGTATATGTGTGAGACAGAAAAAAAGGAGAGGCCCAGAAAGTGACTGCGTTAAGCCAGCAGGATGAATAATTAAAAGCATATAAATGGTGGAATTATTACAGTCATTTAACTCATTAAACTCACTCATTGTTATCATATTTCATATATCAACCTACTTGATGCATACATGTACATGCATAGTATCCTAGCTGACTTTTTTATTCTCAAATCCACCTCATATACTGTATATGAGTGACATTTCATGTTTCTTATTTGTCGTGTTGTCACCATGGATGGATTTGAGCTGTATGGTGCAGCAAGTCAGTAAACACACGCAGGAATAATAAAAATTATTTAAAAAAGCACACTCGGATGCCTTGATAAATTTACCTAAGTAGTATTTTGAAAACACTTTCATGGGGGATTTTCCACTTGAGGATGAGGAAGCTTTTTCTACAAGCAATGCTCATCTCCTGGTGTGGAAGATGTAAGGTCCACCTTCACAACATTGTAAAGTCATTGAAAAATGATGTTCAGTCATGCTGTAATACATTGTGGCATTCGGTTTTGTAATACTGTAGTGCCATGTAGACACTAAACATATTTTAAAATATTTACAAAAAGTTAGTTGATCCTGGCTGCAGGTTTAATGTATTAGGGCCGTCACATCACTTCTTTTAGTGACTGTATCAAGTGATGCCAGCTGTGCCCTAGACAAGCAGCATTTTTCTGGAAAATCTCAGCTAATGTTGCTTGGGTGCATATCTTCTCCTGCGATCCTGTAGTTGTCTCAGTAAACAATTAGAAACTTGTTGTTGAGGTGTGAAGGCGTCATGATGTCTTGAATAAATCAGCTCTAGCTTGCTCAGAGAGATTGCTCACACAGAAAAGACACTGCATTCATTTTAACCTATATACTATGCTTCATACAGTATGCTGAGCTGTTAACATACTTTGACATGTGTGCTTCTGGCATGAAATGTCAAGTTTTATATGATGTGGCACAGAGTTTTAGACATCAATGAGAATCATGGCTTTACGTGTATCGCATTCTTGGCAATGTAAGTGTGGTAAATTGCATTAAATTAACTTGTTATGTATTTCACCAATGTATACACTGTAGAACTGGCACTTGAATAGGATTTTTGACAAACAATATCTAATATCTTGTCCCACAGTGATTATAGGTTTTGCTAGTACATGCTTGCTTGTTTCAGCATGTGTGTCTCTGAGTGTCCACTGTATAGAGTCAGACAGAAAATTAGCTTTGAGCTTTTTTAGCTTTTATTTATCTTGACACAAGTGTGTGTATCTGAATGTGTGTCTGCGTGTGGTTGTATGAGAGGAGAGAGAGTGACTGAGTGTGTGTCCCAACCCACCCGCCTTCAGCCATGTTCTGGATCAAACATTCCATCTGCTCACTGCTGTCCTGCTGTGTCCTGCAGCAGGTCCTCTCTCTCTCTCTCTCTCTCTCTCCAACTCACACACACACGCACACACACACATAGTCCCAGCTCGACACATAGATGCTCTCAAACAACAATGCAAAAAACACACACACCCACAGAAAAATACGTCAATCACCCATCCCACTCCATGCAGAGTGACAGCCGCAGATTGAGCTGCAGCTAGCCAGAGGGCCCAAAGCCAGGCATGGGAGGACATAAACACACACACACACACACACACACACGCACACACACACACACACACAGCCCCCCACCCTCCAGTATCCTATTCACCCATCCCCAAGCAGTGACTCAGACACAACTAGCCTATCTCTAGGCTCTGGGGATGAAGAACCCAACCTCCACAGAAAGGAGATATGAGCTCTGGGGGCTCCCCTGATGCACAACGTCAAGCCCGTGCTCGAGATATCTGTCGTCTTTCTATCTTTGCTCTGACAGAAAGCTGGACTGTGTGCCACTGGCCACGTAGCCTGAGGGTGTGCAGGGGGCAAATGGAAATAAAGTAACAGCATGATTTCTTTTGAAGTCATACAAACAGGGAGCTAAACTAAACTAAGTGGTCTGAATATCCCAAGGTTATGGAGAGTATCTTTCAGTCTGCTGAAATTTATTTCAACATGCAGAAGTTGGTATGACAGATATTGGCTCATAAGAAGAAAAAAAAAGATATTTAAGCTGTAATGTTCTCTGTTGCACTGTTTTCCAGTTTCTTTCTTTTGAGTTTGAATGATAGGGTAACTTTGTGCGTAATAGGTACAAATAAATGACTTTCAGTTTGCTGTAAATTTACAATTGTGTGGTTCTTCTCTATGTCAACCAATCAGTGCATTTCTTTGTCCCAAATTGGGCAATTGCTTTTGTGTCGTGGATACCTTATTTTCTGACATTTTTTGCTCACTGTTTCTGTTACTACTTGAGTTTCTTTTTAGGATTCCACACACCTGAACTTTGTACTTTCAAAGGGGTAGGACATGGAGGGATTTCCCCCCCTCCTTCTCATCATAGCCCCAGAAACAGATCATCACTGTTCAAGAAAGTAAGGCACATCAAAGAGACTTGAACCATCATCCCACAATACTCTAGGCTCATACAACCGGACTCAAGGGGCCATCTCAAAACATCAGAAGACTGTGTTCAGTGAAGCACTGTATCTGTGTGTATGCTGTAACCCTGTGCTTAAATGTGTGTGCGTGCTTGTCAGATTTAAGTCCTAACAAGCAAGTCATAACATTTAAAGGCAAAGAAGCCAGGTGCTCTCTGGGGTTTTGGGCTGCAGGCACAGATGCTGGCAGTAGCCATGTAAATTCCCAGATTGGGCCCTTAAGAGGCCAGTGGCACAAATGGTCTGCACAATCCTTATACATTGGCTACATTTGTGGCTATCACAAGTCCTGCTTTTGAATATTATTCATGACAGAAACATTGCTCCAGATACCTCTTTGATTATTAATTGTAATTCACATTCAGGTGCCAAGAGAGTCTTGTGATGCAGAGTTTCACTCTAAAGATAAGAGAAAGAACAAGTTGCCAAGGCAAAGAGGCTGCAATACTAAAGGGACAGGCTCCTAGATGGTCATGTGATGGCTACCACTAAATATAAAATAATAAAAGTGTATCTGTCTCTTACACCCTAATGATTAAATAAATACATTCCAAAAAGAAAAAGAAAAAAATGAGACTTGAATGACTTGAATTTATCCTAACTAAAATACTGACTCTGAAGTACCTTTTAGATAATAAGCTTGAGTTTAACAGTGCTCACCTATGCTAAGTGCTGTATAATAGCTATATTCAAGTTCATGGCAAATGCATCAGCATTAAGAGCTTGCACTATTTCTCTTTCTCTCTAGGAAGGAAGAACGCTTTTATTTTATGTCACGACATATGAGATATTAGAAATATTTTGCTACAGAAAATTGAATCACATGGGCAAATGTGAAATCTTATGACACTGATTATTGATTTATAGGACTAGTAGATGTGCAAGGTAATGTGAGTAACTAGGGTGTCTATGTTTACCACTATTATACGTCGAAACTCGCTTATTACCGGGTCAGTAGTGATCAAATATCTTACCTTGTCAGATTACCTTTTAATTATGCTATAGTCCAATATCAATCATGATTGACATTCTTGCGAGGCACTCAAAAGGCCACAAGTCATATGTCAAATATCAAATGTTCACTCGCGACGGCATTATGTACATTCTCAAGCCAGCATTTCCTTCACATAAAAGCCTTTTGCTGTCTTTCCTGAGGCCAACATATATACTGTATATATATATATATGTCATTTTAGCCGCGGCTGAACAGTATATTTACATGATGGATTACTGTATAAAGAATTAAATTATATTTATTTATTTATTTGGTCACTTTTGTGGTTTCTGATTCGTAAGAGTGATAATTGTTTAGAGAAGGGGAAATAAAGCCAGTGATGGAGGATTGGAGGGATTAATGGGGACTATGTTAATGAGGAATGGATACATTAATGAATGGATGGATAGAGAGATGGGATGGTTAGAATTAAGGATGGGTAAAGGTGAGACGGTGAGGGAGCAAGTGAAAGAGAGGATTAGTCCCTGATGGGAACCACTGTGGTTTTCCCATCTGCTGTGCATCTTTTAACCTTGCGTGCCCCAACCAAAAATAGATTAGTTTGAAATGTTTAATGCATGTAGATGTACATAATAGAGTGAAAAAGTATAAGAGACAAACGGAGGGAGAGCATAATCTCAATATATTGTGCATTCATTTAGGCCATCTATGCATTTGCACCTAGAGAGGCACACATACGGTGCATGTATCATTAATACTGGTATAGCCTGTACTGTACTTTTAAGTAAATGAGTTAGTAAGCCAGTATATGAAATCACTGCATATTTTGGTTGAGGTAAGTCAGTTCTTGCCTGTGCTGTTGCCCTTGCCTCACGGCGAGGTTAAGCACTGAGCATTAGAACCAGGCGTTCTCATTACATTAGAAGATGAGTAATGCTTGGCGGTGGCTGCTACAGTTCAACTATACTGTTACTGCTGTGCGCCCTCATCATCCCTGCCATCATTGTCATTGAAACCATCATCATTTTCATAAATATAATTATATCGCTGATGTTGATATTTTTTTGTCTTTGTGGCTGCAGTCATTATTGTTGTCACAAGTCGCTTGTCTTGTCATGTCATTGTAGTCATCCTACCTGTCTCTGTCCCCTTCACAACCATCGTCAATTCATCAACATTCTCATTATAGTAATGAGAAGTTATCTTGTCAACATAGCGATCATTGTCATTGTAAATTTCTATCATTATTATTATTATTATTATAATTATTATTATTATTATTATTATTATTATTATTATTATTATTATTATTTGCTCCCCCAATACGCACAGACACACATCCATCACCCTTCACAAGCTTACCTACTTATAAGTAATGACTCGTAGACTTAAAATACTAATTCCATGCAAAGTGTTCACTAAGATACAGTTACAGTTACAGAAATGACAGTTTTCTGTCATATTTTTAGGTTTTTGGCTGCTTAAAAATGTTCAGCTTTTCTTACCTGAATTTAAACTGGAACTCACGCTATATAACATAACATAATATTTATTTTATGCTTGTGTCTTGGCTGATGAACTGATTGACTAACCCGTGCTAAATGTGCTTTTGTAATTATGAAAAATCAACATTTGGCATTTGCAGTGACACTAAGTACCAGTCAGCCAGTACATGCTATGAATATAACAATGTTTTTATTCCTAAGAATTTGTGCTTCAGGTTCACTTTTAATTACATTCATCGTGACTATTTTCTCAAAAAATAACTCCTTCCTTAAAACATTTCCTGTGGCCATGTCTACCATTTCCACTCTGCTTCTCCTGTAATTTACAAATACCGCTTTTCCCACTTTGAGAATTTAGCAACATGACATGACAATTTTCCCCAAAAACATGAAAAGCCACTCAGTTTTCACTGAGAGTGTTATTCCCTATTAAAGATGTACAATTTCAGGGGGAGAGCAGAAGGCTTCTGCATAGCTCATCCTCTCCCTGCAGTAAAATGGCGATGTTTTTATGAGTCTGATGAATATTTTAACTTTTGGGGCAATTACATGACTCTAAATGAGCTGAAGCGAGCAAAGCTAAAATATGCAGGAGTTATGAAAGACATAATGAGCAGGACCAAACAAGTGGCATGTGTCTGACGTAAACACTATGTTTTAATTTATTGTTTTAGCAGAACTTTAGTCACCAATGAGGGTCATATGAAATGTATTATCTGAAATGTTGTGTTTTGTAAAATGTCGCTGTATTTTCTGAAATGCTTTTTCATTAACAAAGCCCAGGCCAATACGGATATGGATTTATAGTGGTTTATTGCATAATATTGATGAAGGTGTACCAAGATTATGTACTTTAGGTAGGATGAAAGATCTGAGGGATGAGGGATGAAGGATGGAAGGATGACTGGTAAAGGATGAATGTAGAGGGATCAAGGGAAAAGGGGAGGAAGGTTAAGGAATAAAGGGATAAGGCAAGAAATCGGGCGTAAATGGTTGGATGGAGAATTTTGTACATGGACTGGTGGTTAGCTAGTTGTGGGAACATGTGAGGAAACAAGGAGAAAGTTTAATTGAGAGAGGGGAGGGGAGAGACCTCTCTTATTTGCACTATGAAGATTAGATCCTCCAAAAAGATGTTGCATGGGCTGGAGAAGACCAGTGACAGATGATGGAAGTGACAAAAGGAATGCCCAGAGTATAGCACTGGGAATATATTAGGATACGATTTGGCAAAAGTGGTGGTAAAACCAGAAACATGTGGTCACTTTATCTGTCTCTGCAATGAACAGTAACAAGCTAGTCTGGAGTTACTTATGTCACTCATGGGTTTGAATGAGCTTAATCTAATCAAAATAGATAGAGGTTGATGGGTTGAGATTGACCAGACTTACTGGCCTTTAAAAAGATTAGATCAGAATGTCAGTAGAATGAATGGAAATGTCAAACATCGATGGATGACATGATGGATTACGTCACACATTACATGAACGATGTTTGAAGATGAGTCTTTGCAGAGAGTTCTGATGCAGGGTGGCAAGGAGGTCTGAAGTGCTTTGGCCTTACGGAGTCTTTTGATTTACATGTTGACGTGTGAGTAGGACAAGGATGGACACGAAGCCCTGGAGGACAGTTTGATGAAGAAGTTAATTCCTATGGTATAGACTTACATAGTGGAAGATTTAATCATAAAGATGGAATGGGCGAATGTGATAAAGCTAAAGAGCAAGACATTGAGCAAAAGGAACAAAAGGCTGTGGGTGGCGTGGAAAGCTTTGAACTCCATCTGGTCATATATGATAAGAGTGTGTTGGGAAGTGGTGACCAAACATTCCAACTGTGGATGTTAAAGATGGTTTAGGGGGTGGGACTAATTGCCAGAAATTTTGGAAGGAGAAGCGAGAAAGTGAATCAGCAATTGAGTTTTTGTGACCCTGGATATGGGATGATGCTCAAATAATGAGCATGAACTACATAATATTGGGACAATTGGATTGTTCTTTGTATTATGAGGAAGTTAACAAACTGTCTGTCTGTGATTCTTTAAGGCAGTAGAACAAGAATTTATTTTATTTGGTGTCTTGAGTTACTTACACAAGCTGTGCTCATTTGGATAGTGAGAACAAGTGGGTCTTGCATGGTCTCCACTGCAGAAGGAGCAGGTGTGGACCTGGCCTTGTGAGAGTTGAAGACTAGGCTTTGGCTGCGGTGTTGTCACGGACGCAAAGGTGGGAAATGATTGTTGAGCTCAGTGTGAGAAAGTACTGTTTTGCATGAACAGTTGAAAGTTGGAAGGGGATGTTTCCCTGAAAGAAGGTGTGCTTCAGGTGAGCGGCTGTCCAGATGGATATGTTTGAGGCCAAAGGGACGGTCGGAGTATTGGCATGAACAATTTTGGTCACAGTGGCTTTGTCTGTCAATCAAGCACCTGGACTGGTGTCTGGAACAGGAAATGTACCTTGAGGAGGAAGACAGGATCTTGCCCTCAAGCTGCTGAGAGGCGAAAGCTCAACAATGTTGCCGTTGGGGAATGTAGATGGCTGAATGCAGCCAAGGCAGCTGACAGGGAGGGATGATAGGCAACTGAGAGGATTTCAAGACTTCAGGAGTTTGCGTATCTTCTTAAAACAGATCTCTGTCTGACATATTGCAATGGAACTCCTGGCCCATCGTTTCAGATAAACTCTTATGTGTGTGTCTGTTTATACCAGTCTATTGCAGTTCATGTGAAAGAGGAAGTGAATGGACAAGATGTGCTGAAGTACTTTAGGTGAGGAAATGGGATGATTTTGAGGCATGGTCTTTGTTCCCTCACCTAGTTATAAATCATTTTATCATTTTCATCAATTATCACAATTATAATCACAAATTCATTTTGTTCATGTTTTTGTGTTTTCTGAAATGTTGTTCAGATTATCATAATATTGTGTTACTAATAGTGTATCAATTACTATAAATATCAGGTCTACACAGAAATGAGGCATTCTGTAAAATTTTTGCTATTTCTTTCTCCATTAATTTAATTTGTTTAATTTTGAGCTGTCATTGCTGATTAAGAACAGCCTTTATTGTTAATTCAATATTTCTCCACACACCAGCTGTCATATTTCCTTAATAAATTCACTGGGGTCATAAGTGCTTTCATTTTACACATAAAGTAGATCAGTTTTTTTTTTTCAGCCTACGACCCCCAAAACAACGGTACCAGTGATTTGCGACCCCCACTATCCCCAGATGCCAGATGATTTGTCCTTGTCTCATGTCGTAATATTTAGCACAATGCTAATAGACCTTAGCTAATGTTGTTGTTGCTGCTAATGTCGTTAATCTGTCGTAATCACAGCAGGGGTCAGAAGGGGCAAAGAAAATCGAAAAGGCTATTATTTTAAATTTAACTACTTTATATGTTTTGTTACAAATAAGGCTAAAATATGCTATTTCTAAAAGTTCTTGACTTTTATTTAAAAACTTTTAAATAAAAAATTTTGCCTCCTGACCCCCACTTTGGGACCCAGTGAAATAGATTATGGTGTAGTAGTAAATAATAGTCATTGTAATGTCATACAACTGCATAATTTTAATTTATTAAAGCTCAAACACAGTAAATGCAAATACAACAAATTTATGTATCACTTTTAATCGTTATTATTCTGTTTACTTTTTTTTCTGTTCTTTTCTTTTTTTTGTCACTTTTTTTCTAAAGTACACACACAAACACACACTGCAAAAGCAATATCATTTCAGTGTTTCTGGGTCTGTGACCCATGGGGTTCTTTGCTAACCCTCCTGTCACTCATTTCTGCAACAAACAAAAAAGAAACCTCAACAAAGTATCGAGTAAGCAGTTTCTATTCTGCTGACCACAATGCCCCTCCACTAAGGCCAATCAGACTGGGATGAGTTACTGGATGTCATGGACCCACACACAAACATCAGCCAACTGTGTGCGTGTGTGTGCGCGCAGACTTTCGGTTGTGAGTATGTGTGCTTGCGCAAAGGGAGTTGCTCTATGTCAAAATAAAAAGACATACAACATATTGTTTGTGTGAGGACACACACACACACACACACAGTATAACTTAGGCCTCCTCACTATATTGTAAAGTCGTGATATTGGTTTTGTAGGCCTATACTTATTTATTTTGTTGTGTTTGCGAGGTGGTGATATTAGCATAATCTGGGTCAAAGCCTATGAATGAGGATGGATGCATGTTTTACTGTTCTCCCAAAAGACTACAGCAAAGCCCAGTTCATACATAATTCACTTGACTACAAGTGTCTCTAAGAAGAGTTGGTGTGTGTGTGTGTGAGAGAGAGAGTGAGATACAGACAGAAAGAGAGATGACAAAACTCCAAAAAGTCTTCAAGACAGACAAAAGGGACAAAGGTCTTGTTGTCATTTGGAGCTGAAATGAATGCTCAGTTGACAGTTGAGCAAAACCCTGACTATAAGAACCCAATTTATTTTGATGCTACACTTATGTATAATCATGTGAATGTTGCCTCTGTCATACCCAGTGCTCTGTGCTCTGGGTATGATCTCTCGCCAGAGAAGAGGGAGTTTTTAACCCTTGGGTGCAGGGGATGGAGTCAGGGACCAAGGCTGGTGTTGTGTTAAAACCGAAGAGGCTTTTGAGAATGTTGACGCAGTAAGCCAAGGGGAGAAAAAAAAGAGAGTGACCGAGCAAGAGGCCTACAGACAAGAGTAAATCTGGGACTGATTGTAGGTCAGTGGAGAGAGTTTGTTAAAGTAAAGGCTCAAAGACAGACTCTGACCTGAGATTCTTGCTGTTGGACGAGTAAGTAATATTGGCTGGCTGCTATGTCTTGTGGCACTTGACTGATGTATAGCTGTGTTAGCAAATCTGTGGACTTTATGAGTAAACAAATCATAACAAATGCATTTTCCTGATAGTGGTATAACAAATTAAACAATACATTTTCAATGATCTGCTTGCTTCAGATTAGTAAAATGGTATCCTCTGTCACCAAAGATAGCTCTTGTTTAAAAGTGATTTGACTGCTTGATCTAATGCCAGGTGAGGCAGAGTTTTCTCAAGGTTAGAGTAGCAAGTTTATGACCAGAAAGTCATTGGTTTAATCACCTTGACTGGTAGGATAAATCTGGGTGGGGAAAGTGAATGGCAGGAACCCTCCCTCATTACTAACACTGAGGTGCCCTTGAGCAAGGCCCTTAACCCCAACTGCTCCAGTAGAGCTGGCCAGCAGTTCAGAGGTTGTGCTGGGCAGCTTCCAGACATGAATGTGTAAATGTCTGAATGTGAAAAATGCTCTCAGTAAAAAAAAACCAAAATAAAAAAAACCCTGAATAAATAAAGGTGAACATTTTTTTTTACATGTAACCATGGTAACATGTAACAAAATACTTTGATGTCTTAAAATGGCATGACTGAAACGAGAGTAAAGTTTCACTGATGAAGACTATAACCATATACAGATACACCAACATATAACATATAATATGATGGTCTGTGTCCATACAGCATTTTTCCCACTGGGGAGGGCTGGGATGAAATGCTTCTGGGGCAAGAGAGAAAATTAACATAATAACATGGAACAAACAGATCATTAAATGTTTTTTGAATTTATAAATGAATCTCTGTCAAAATAAACATGCGGAGACGGATAAAAACAGCTATTTATTTTGTGGCTTGCAATGTTCTCTCTCTGTGCTGTCCATGGTTCTGAAATCCGAACAAGTTCAGGGACAGTTTTGTCTTCAGAGAATATTGGTAGGGGCATATGCCTACAGTACCATCTATATGCAAACTTATGGCCTTGCATCTGAAGTTATTTTGTTTCTTATATACTGTGTTGGTGGGAAAAGGTTGATTCATTTATACCAAAACATCTTGAAACATGATTGCTCAACTGCAATCAAAGTACATCACAGTTTGTCTATAGATGTGAGTGTGTGTGCGTCAGTGTGTACATGTTTGTGAGTGTGTGAAAGCGGGAAAAAGTGCTTATTATAGATAAAGAAAAAATGTCAGCAGACTTTTTTTTTCTGCACCCAGCTGCATTTCTTAGCCTTTTTTGACCAATATTAGATTTCTGCCTCCATTCAAACATAACTGCAGAGATTTTCCAGGTCTCCTCTCTTTTTTTCAGACAAGAGTGTTTGCAGGCTAGAATCTATTGTTTTGAAGTTACGGAGAATAGTTTCCAGACTGTGGTAATAATGGGACTCCTGCAAGGTTTTTAATAGCAAACATAACACGAGCAATATGTATGAAAGTAGGTTTACACTATGTCATGCATGTATATGTGCATGTACTGCAAATTCAGTTATTATACGTGCGTGTGTCTGTGCATACTTTGCGTATTACAGTGTCTCTGTAAGTATATGCACGGATTTGCATGTTCTAAATCATGAGCTGAATGGCATGGCAAGGACAGCAAGACATCATATAAAATATTCTCAATAGAAGAGAAGAGGCATGGCCGTGACACATCTGAACAGAACACGCACGCACGCACACACACACACACACACACACACACACACACACACACACCTGTCTAGAAGATTTATACTGAGTGCAATTCAATGAATATGTGGTGTCTACAGGCCGTCCTAATGTGCGTGTGTGTCTATAGGTGTGTGTGTGTGTGTTATTGGCCCATGCTTCTATTCCTTTTATTTCATTTACCGTGGAATTGACCTATTGCATTATTATAATTTACTTAGTTTAATATAATAATAGTTGTACGATCCCTTACAGAGACTCACCATGCATCACATTTTGTCTTGTGTCCAGGGTATTATGAAGTAGTACAGTGCTCAAATGCACAAATGTGTCTGTCTGTGTGTTTCTCTTCTATTATTTACAAGCAACGCCAACCCTTTGTAGCAACATTCAAATTATGTGTCAGAAATGACTATTATGCTTAAATCTGTTTGTAAATTAATGTACTGCATATTGCTCGATATAAACTGTATTATATTCATCCTAAAGTGGAAAATCTGGACAATGGACAGATGATATATAGATATAGAAACATAGAGTAAAAAAAACAAATACTATTTGGGGAATAAAAATCTCAAAGTTGTATTTCAAATCAACACAATGAGGTGACAGTCTGATATTCAGGGAATCTGTTTAAAATAAAATTTTACAAAATAAGTATAAGAAAAACAAGTTTACTCAGACTTGTGTCTCCACATTGATCCATATCTGTTCCTGTCCACCATCACACAAACTCTTTCTCATGCTTAATGCCCTGCTAATGAGTAGACACATTGGTAACAAATTAATTAATGTGTAAAAATTTGTCCTCTGTATGTTAGCACCCAGAAGTGTGCCGTTGTGGTAAATATCTGCAGCACCACTTCAACTCCTTCATACAATCCAGAGGGCCTTTATGACCTCCAGACCTTGTAAGAAGCCTCCCCTGAAGAGAGTATAAATCAGGTTGTATCCGTTCCTGTAGAAATGGAGCAAAAGTAAAGCTGCAAGGCCATGAGCATATAAAGAACAGGCATTTCCCTGCACATCATTTCTGAATATTCATTAATCTGCCTGATGTCAGATTGATATCAAATTTTATATTACTCTTCTAAGAGAATATATAGTTTTGGCTGGAATAAGAAGAGGATATATTTTGTACAGGAACAAACAGACAATTACACCACACATCCTACACTTAGAGACATGAAGAGATAGCAGCCTGTCACTAAAATGTAGTTAGTTAGCTAAGAGGCAAACATCTGCAAAAACTGAGAACAGACAGCACTGAAGGTAAGAGTATAGATGCACAAGTATGTGTGCATGTGCTCTATGTTTGTGTTTGCATGCACCAGCGTGTTTTAGGTGAATCCTGTCATTCATGTCTAGGGGCCTCTGTCATTGTCACACTGGTCCATTCCATATTTCTCCTGCCTATGCACCTGGGACGTTTTATTTTATTTGCCTGCCATAGACCAAGGTCTGGATGATTGATGGGCCCACATCAGCGTCTCTCTGCCCATTTATCAAATGGCCAGTGTTTAGGATAGGTAACTTCCATGCACAGAAATACACACCAATATAAAAATGCACACAACAGGAAAGCTTGCTCTAACTTTAATCTAAAGCCAGTGAAGACTGAAATCATCTGGGTTGTGATGAAAACAGTTTTGGTCTAAACACATTTGGGACACAAAAGAGGTGTCTGCCTATATTCACTTTTACATGTTTGCTGTGGCACAATTCAATTTTAAGTTTCATGTGCCTGTGTGTGTGTGTGTGTGTGAATTGGGCATAGTGACTAGTCTTCCCTACTCCTACCTATTTTCACTTTGCTGGCGCCAAAAACAAAACAAAAAAAAAGTAGCTTAGTTTGGAGCCTTGCAGAGATGAAATAAATTATAGCATCACTGTTCTAAATGCCAAGTGTTTATCAGCCATTTATGTCTAATAACCTACAGTTCATCACTATAAAATCTCTAGACTGTGAGCCAAAGCTGAGAGCGGTATTAAAATGGAGAGTGATTCAAGAGATAGCTCATTCAATGTTTTTTGGATGATTTTTAACAACTATGTAAGAGTGCTTTACCGTGGCAAACTTAAAGATCTTCATATAAAGAAGGTAAAGGAGAGTGAGATGAAAGGATAAAGAGAGAGAAATGGATTGAAGATGATTTCCGTAGAAGAGGACACACATGAGTAAAGAAAGTGTTGCAGGTTAAAGAGTGAATGTTATGCTCATTCACTATGAGTATCAGGTGGCCTGACTGACATCGGAATTATGTGAGTAACGTGTGACTAACGAAAGAGAGAAATATAAACGGAAGGAAGTGTATTTAGAGGGTAATGTTGTCAACAGTGATGACTGCAACATGATTTCTTTCTATAACCCAAACCCTGTCAAATAAATTGTTTAAAGAGGGGAAACTGCAACATAAGTAAATAAACCTAATATTCCTTTTAAGTTACTAAAAAAAGCCCTGTCATCTTGCACAAAAACAAACCACTTACTTCACTACATCACTCCCCATCAACACTTAAGTGCTGTTAATGAAACGTAGTCTGTCCTGAGGCTAAATGACAGCTGTTTTAGTATGTGCTGCTTGTCATGTTCCAGGAGTGTGTTTTGACATCAGAGGTGCAGTAAAGGTGCCAAGCAACAAATGGAAGTCAACAGGAACAGGGGAACAGGCAGTGTTCAAGCAGCCACTTAGTGTGAAGAGTCATTAATAGGCAATGACAGGGCTGTGTGGAGTGGATATCTCCGCCTGTGTCACTGGCCTGAAGGAACATCAAGCTGAGCATTTGTGCACTGAATTACGTTATACGGTTAGACAAGCAGACAGGGAAATTCTGTTCGGTGTTATTATGGTTTTGTCGATGTCAAAGTTCTGATGAGATGATCCCTTATACTTAAATGGATTTGTGCTCGACTGTGACGGCTACAGTGAAAGAAAAATAGCTTAAAAGAAGCGTGTAGTTCACGTTCAGGTTTGAGAAATATGAAATATGTACATAGCCTCCATAAGCACCGTATGGCAGCACTGACTACTGACTTTAAGGGTCCTAACCACTGATCTTTTCTGTTGAGTTGTGAGTTAAAATTTGTTAAAAAAAAAAGAAAAGTGTACTAGTGACGGTATGAAAACTGATCTGTCAAGTATTGCATTTCTTCACACGCTAAAAAATATCAGATTTGAAAAAGAGCGACTCAGCATCTACAGTTTGGAGGGACTTTGTTCTCTCCAAAACCAATACCAGAAGTGCTAGGAATTGGTTAAACAGCATGTTTGCCTCACTGACAGTATAAAGAATGGACAGTGTCACCCGCAGGTTTCTGAAGAGCTGTTTGAAGCTCAGAATCTGCGGCTCTTGGCCACTGCAGTCCCGCCTCTTCCACCTCCCGGTTTATCTAAAAATTGGAAAAGACACAGATCATTGGTGGACCTGAGGCAGGCCGAACACACGAGCCATCTGTAATGGCACCTACGCGTCAATTAAAGCTTCCACTTTAAGCCTTAATATAATCTGAATAGGTGAGTTGAAAAAGAAATTCATCCTCAGTACAGCTGTCATCAATGGGGATATTAGCTGTAGAGATCAAAACTTTTTTAGTTTGTTCGTACCAGGCTGTAAAGATGTTTATTTCTGCTGTGAAGTTGGACATTGTAATACAGGGGCTTGTTGATTGACTTGTTCTATAGCCAGCTTTTGGTTTCGCCAGCTACAGTACAATTCTGACGTAAAAAAACAAAACAAAGCACAAATAAAAATAGTTTGATGCTACTCTTCAGTTTAGTAGAATTACTGGCACTGTGCTGTGACTTAATACATTAACAACAAGCAACTTCTGCCATGTCCGAGAATGGCTCGCAGCCAAAAGTCAACAGAATAAAAGAGTTTCATTTAAAATAGTGGATAAGGATTAAATCAGAATGACAGGCAAGTTGCTGTCACTCACTGTGATCTTTGCCGCTGGTTACGGAAACTCAGACTGTGGTATTTAAAAATGTCAATACCTCAAGCTCAAGTCCACTCAAAAAATAAAAAAAAATAAAAATGAAGGCTGTCCATATACAGATCTGAAAGGCATATGGACCACAAGTGGGTCAGTCCTGTCAGTGGGAATGAGTAAAAAGCAAACTGTGCAGTTTGACATACATGGTGAACTGTCAGACCTGAAGCAGCAGGGGACTACTATGCCTGAGCAACAAAAGGGCAAAAGACACAGAGTGGGATCGCTCAATTCATGACACCCTAGAACTGTGTTGTTGTTATAGGGTCACTCTGTGCTTAGAGTTCTCCAGAATTCTCCAGATACACAAGTTGACAGTTTCAAATCGTTTCTTTTCACAGACCAAACATTTTGCCCTGATGTTTGGACCCTTAATATTATTGATGCCACAGTGTTTTACTCTTATTGAACATCTTTGCTGACCACTCCAAGCATACCTCTTTTTTTTACTAAATAGTTCTAGTTTGTTCCATGATCTAACAACAATCAACAATAAATAATCTTAATATGAGGAATGAATCTGCCCCCTGACTGTATGTACCGTACATATCTATTTTAATGCCTGTCATAATGGTGGTATATTTTCTGAGGTGCCACACAGTCTCAAAAGTTTGAGAGACACTGCTCTACATGAATCATCAACTGCCCAGGATGCTGACGGCTGCTAGTTAGGAGAAGCTGCATTTGTCAATCTGAATCTGAAATCAAGGTTGTCTCAAAAGGACAGGCATGGTAAATTAAAATGTGAAGAAAATGGCAATTCAAGCTTAAAGTTAATATGCATATGCATATTGTATAAGCACAGTTTAAAAATAAATGGTTTACAGAGAGAAAAGATCATTGTTGACCATACAACGGAGTTACTCATGATGAATATTTTGTTTTAGGTATACTAATGTAACACATGCTGTATAATACTAATTGTGTGTGTATCATCCAGGGACCAACAAGGTCACAGTGGTCATTGTGGTATACATTTGTAATACTGATTAAATGCCTCTACAGTATATATATTCACAAAAGTGCAAGGTCCTTCATTTAGCTCACCGTGAAAATGGTTAGGCTAAAGTGTCACTGTAATCTATTTACCCTAAAGTGATTGGGTGTATTTTGTTCACCTGCATGTACCCTTGGAAGCCCATCTGGCTGCAAAGGATTCACAGACAATCAATAGGCAGAGTAGCATGTGGGCAAAGATTACTCTGGATAATGATGACAATAAAAGGATTGAGGAGAATAAAGATAGGGGAGAGAGAGTAAGAAGGAATGGGAGAAGGCAGAAGGGACGGGTGGGGGCACAAGATGCTTAAACATTAACAGTCTGAAGTCAAAGTCACCTTCATTACACGATCACGTTCTTAATGTCTTTGTTACATAAATATACTCTCTCTCTACCTCCCTCTGTCTTGAAAGATGGTGGGGACATTTTGTGATCACACTGTTAAATTCTGTTTATGTCTGTGTATGACTTTTAAGCCTGCATGTCTGCTTGTGCGCACATATTTTAAGTATGTTTGTCTGGAGTGGCCAGAAATTGCTGAGTTCAACACTAGAATTAACTCAACATTGGAAATAGCCCTGCCACCTGTCACCAGTCTCTGTCATATATTGTGCATGCACATGTTGGTTTAACAATTATTTTTGTTTATTGTTTTGGCATTGTAAAGTTCCTGTGCCTTTATGTGCATGTGTTTTTGTGTTTATAAGTGCAACGTACTCATAAAACTAAACCCCTTTTACTGAAGCTGCTGATGTTGTGTAGCAGAGTGCGACAAACAGCTGTGCATGGGATGTCAACAGTGTTGTACATTTTATCTCAAGTGTACATAATGCAGCGATTACATCGTTTTAATTTGCCACCTTGCATGTCCTCCTGTTGCTCATGTCTGTCTGTCTGTCTGTCTGTCTGTCTGTTTCGCTTTATCTGAGCCTATTATATTTTTTAGTTGTAGCATGTTGCTGTGGACCAATGACAACTTTCTATTGTGGACTTCTTCTGTAACCAAGGGTTACAAACAGAGTAATAAATAGTCATAAAAGAGTGAATTAATAAAATTAATGTGGCTATTTAAAGATGTGGCAAACGGTAAATACAGGCGAAGCACGTAGGCTCATACAATATCGAAATAATCAGCTCTACAGTCTGTCATTCTCACTGCCATGTCATTTTTAGCCACACAAGGCAGCTTTTCAGCTTAAAAGCTCTAAAACCCACTGTACACTACCTGCCCAGGACTAAACAGCAGACACCCACAGTTTTATATACAGGATTTAACAGCTAAAGAGCCAGATATTTCCCTTTAGGAGTTGGTAAAGACCAAAAACAAAAGAAAGAGTGACTATTGTATGTGTTGTCTGCCAAATCATGACTCCAAATTAACAATAATGTTGCTCTGTAACTACTGACTGTATATATAAACAACTTTGTCAACCTAAAAAGTGATAATATGTCATTGCTGTGTTCAGAACTTGTTTCCACTGCCCCCAAGTGGCAGTTATAAAACCAGTTATTGCAGGTTTAATGGTGAATAGCTGGAGAGACATTAGGTTTAGGCTTTTGTGTCCATTAACACAGGAAGTTTGGGGGTGCAGTTCCAGCACTAGCTCCTAGTAGTACCTTCAAGTGGCTGGGACAGAATGAGCTACAGCAGGTTTCTTCTTTCTCTCTTAATTTCAGATATTTTAAATGATTTGCCCATAGCAATCTTCCGTAATTCAAACAATTGATTGGATTTACAGAATAATCCCTCAGAGTTCTGAAGTAGAGATGTTTTTGAGCGACCTCTAATAGTCTTTTTTTTGTTGTTGTTTTTTTTGTTGGCTCTGGGTACATCTTCATCACCAAGGACACGCAAAGCTGTTTATACTGTTACGCAGGCTGAAGCTTGAAGTGTGCACTGACCACTGAGGTATCTTATCATGCAGTGAATACAGTTTTGATATAAAGTTTGTTTCTTGAGTGGCTTATCACAACCAGCTGTGCGGTCACTTGTTCCAGTGATGCAGACCATGCAAATATTTTCACACAGGTTTCACATTTACCTCACTACGTAACATCCATCAGTTGTTTATAATATGCTCTGTGTAGATTGCCATGCATATACACATATCCAGGGAAGCCCTTGGATATAGAATTACTTGCTTCAGTAACCATTTTGTAAACATAACAATCCTAAATAACCCAAAATGTGTTGTGTGATGAAAATCACAGACATTAAACAATGCCAGAGAGCTTTTTAGCCTCAATATTGTAAACAATATGTCTAAGCTGCTGTTAATTAACTACTGATGAGCAGTGGTACACTATCTGTCCCTGTAAAAGTACAATACACTGTTGCAGATAGCTTGATAGACAGATACTTTATATATCCCAAGGAGAGATACATATTATGGCAGCACACAAACAAACCACTCTGTACAAATAATAGTGCAATAATAATAATAATAGCTGCTGGCTGTCCTGAGATTGCAGGACAGATTGGTCAGTGTCTGGTGAAAAGTGTGTTGTGTGTAGACAACAGCCTGGTGGGCACCTTAATCCTCTTTTTCAAAGACTGACATGGATGTGTATTGGGCTCCATTCCCTTTGTTCTTGCCCTTCAGATGTGATCAGAGGTGAGTTTTGTGTTAGCCTGCTCGTGGTATTGTGTAAGATCAAAAACAGTGAGTTAGTGCAGCCAGCAAGGGGTATAAGCAGCTGGCTTCTTCTACTTTGGCTCTGCTTGAGGGCAAAGCATGTGTGAGACAGAACAAAGGTCATTGTAACTGTAGTTCTATGATGATTAGTCCTCAAACTTTGTCTCTCTGCCACTGCTCAAGTTGCTGTGTTGTGGATGACAACTCAGAGTGTGGTGGCTATTTATACAGCCTATACCAGGAGGGTTTGGTGCGATGCTGTGCAAAAGTGAGTCTATAAAGCTTGTTAGAGGATAACTGCACTAATAAAACATGGGTTACAATGTGTAAGCAACACAAGTAAGACAAGAAGTACCATGGAAAAAATGAAGTAATAATAAAAGTACCATTAAATATATTCTCAAAAGAGGAAAGAAAATCTATCTTTCTCTCTATTTCCTGTGGTTTCTTTCACTCTTCTTCTCAATGGCTCTACACTGGGACCAATCAGTGTTTTTTTGTTTTGTTTTTTTTGCTGAGGTGCAACACTGTATGTGTATGAGTAAGTGTGTATGTGAATATGTGTACTCAATACTCTAACACTTAAGGTATTAAAGGCGGGAGTGTGCTGAGCTCAACCTTTTGAAGTAATTCATTGCATTGTCAGAGGGCACCATAAGATCGTCTAATGTGTGTGTGGATGAGTGTGCGCATACTGTATATGTGAGTGGAAAGGAGATGTAAATTCACAAGTGTCCATATCATTTTTGTAATGTGTGTTTATGTGCATGTTTCTACAGTATCCTTGTCTAAATACATCACACATTCGTTTTAAAATGTGCCACATTGCTTGTGCTACAACAATCAGTGTAAGCCTGATGTGCGTGCCTTTGCATATAAACTATGAGAAATGCTCTTGTCCAAAGTTACCTTTGATTGACCTTTTTTAATGAACAACAAGCAGACTGTTTTTCTCACTGAGTCAAGCTTTAAGCCAAGTAAACAAAAACCCACAAAGTAGAATTGAAACAGCTTTCTTTACGAGGTATTTGATATTAATCATGTGTTAGATTGTTGTGTTAATTTATTGACAGCTTAATAAATGTATTCTCCTCAACTTCTCTCTAAGCTTGATTTATTTTTTTTTGTTTGTTTGTTCTTTTGTTTGTGAATGCATCTCCATCTGTCTAGATCAGTTCACTTAAACCAACCTAATAGAAAAGCAAGCCCACGGGGAATTATCACAATGGTTGGAATAGGCAACAAAGTAATTCACACACACCCCTCTCATGTAAGCTGACTTTATACTTTTTTTGCAATTAAACACATCAAACAACATCTTCTGACATACCACTGGCTTGTACAGAAATACTTCTGTATCTCTCTCTTCCTTTACTGGGGTTTCCCTTGTGTGCTTGTGCCTTTACTCTGTGCCAAGTTCCACGAAAATGGAGCCATGTGTGCCTGTGTGTGTGTGTATGTGTGATGCAGTTGTTGATTGGATTGGAAATGTGTCTGGGGGTTATGGTAGTATGCAGTTTGTTAACCTTAACAGAACCCAGTTGCTCTTCGGCCCATTATTCATGATAAAGTATCTCTCTCCTCAAGTCACTCACCATTCCCCTTCAGTGTTCGAGGGATAATCTCCCATAATAATTTAGAGTGAAACATTTGTACAACACATCTAGTATACGACAGAATTGTTAATTTATTTTGAATGATTTATTCCACTGAACACCATGTAGCTCACTGCAAGATGCTGTCACAATGTGTTAGTCAGTTTGTGCTGTAATTGATTTCTAATCAAATATAGTACAACACTACAGTACAATACTATGTTTGTTGTTTTCATATATATATAGGTAGGTAAGGTGAGTTGAATGTCGTAGTCTTTCAACCAGAACCAGAAGCCAGAAGAAAAGTTGGAAAGGTGCACTCAGGTTCATGATATTGAAAATCATGTATGGAACAATATCCATACAAACATGAGCCTGAGAGAGAGGCACACGAAGCAAATGATCTGTATCGATGATCACCTGATCCTTTGGGTGGATTTGCAGAGTGAGGTCGATCATAGCTACAGTCTGCAGTAGTGTACAGTCTACTCCTGACCAGTCTGTGAAGGCATCTCAAGCCAGGGGGAGGTGAGAATAGACCCTATATCCACTATAATTACTAACCAAAGCCCACGGGAGGAGTGTAGGTCGGGGAGAAAAGACAAGAGCAGGAGAGCAGAGAGGTGTTGGAGTGGAGGCTGTATAATAGATATTCTTAATGGGATACTGGGATATTTGCTATATTAGGGAAAGTTGATGATTGAGATTACTGGTGGGGGTATGTTATGCAAGATTAAAATGGCTGCATGGATACTAAACATCACTTAATTGTGGAAAGTAAGGGGGAGGAATCTGTAAGACATGTCTGAACGGTTGGGTAACTTTCATATATGAATCACTTAATAGATCTATTGATAGATTAACTAACCAGTTAATTAGGACCCTGCTAATTGATATTAATTTCAGTTCATGAGTCATCACTTTTACATCTCCCTTGACACCTTTAATCCCACAAAATACTTTCATGTAAATGACCTGAAGGGTAGCGAAGCATATCAACATGCAACATGGTGGTAAAGTGAAGTATCTGGCTGTGTACATTGGGATGAATGGATAGATAAAGAATTACGGTGTTAAACATATACAGAAAACAATATCTATATAACTCATCTGAATGTTATTATTAACAGGAGCAAAGTAATGCAGTCTTACAGCAGATTTCAAATGCATAAACAGTGATCCATTGCCAGTGGATCAATGCACTTGTGGAATATAGCTTTTAAACTTTGTAACAATCTCTATGTGTGCTGCATATGTCAGGAGGAAGTTGTTGCGGAGGATTGTACTTGCTTGTAACGGGTTGTAGACAATGGCAAACAGAAGTCTGAAAGGTCACCTTCATAGATTGCAGATTAATTTGATACTGGCTTCTGAGAACTCTCTCTCTGAACCAAGCTATTTGGATTGTGAATGGGTTGTACAACCTCCTTGGTTCATAATAACAAAAGTTGGAAAGTTGCTTAGGACAGCAGGGCTGTGGACAGAAGCCAGACTGTCTGTGTGAAGGAATACGTTTAGCCAAAGAGAAAGAAACAAAAAAGAGATGTGAAGAGAAAAAGAGACAAAGTGAGTGTGAGAACAGGAGATATGTCCCATCTTAGTAAGAGTCCCTCACATAGTAGAGCACTGAGGTCTGGTCTGTGAATTATGGATAGAAATATATGAAATATGAATGGGACCCTACTACAGCAATGGAGTGAATGAGGAGCGGATGTTGGTCTGTCAACACAATTACACTCTCACACATGCCCACACAACACGGGGCTAAAAACATACAAATGGACACAGTTATGATTGTACACACGTTTGCAGTCAAAAACCATCCCTGTTGTGCTTATACAGTAGTTTCACCTCAAAGCTCCATGGAATCAGCAGATATTAAAAAGAAATATACACAGAAAAGATTGTCTTTTTGTCTTTTTAAATCTCCAGAGGGAGGAAAAAGATAAAAAACAAATATTTAAATAGGTATTCATCATCATCATATCAAACAAATAATTTACATACAATATATAGGAACATTATTATCCAGAGATCCGGACAGAAAGAGTGAGAGAGAAGCGTCTCTGCTCAATCCTCACACACCAGAGTAGCCTCCATTACAATATACTAGCTAATGAGGATCCAAATAAACAAACAAACCTTCCGCCTCCTGCTTGTCTCTTGAACAGAGTACTATTATTTGCATAATGGAAGTTGATGGAAAAAAGTATTCATTTTCACTTTTTATTTTGCTAAATTACTCAAAATTTGGTTAAAATGTATGATTCATTTGGATGGAAACACAGCTTTTGTTGTTTTACAGATCATAATGATTTTATAATTCTGTGGAAATGTATGTACATTATGCTGAATTTACAGTAAAAACCACTTATGTGCCAGCAACTGTTTTCCACTAGAAGCCTTTATTTATTCAGTAGACTCTGGCTAGTATTTGAGTATTACGTTTTGTTGAAGAATTTCTGCTCCACCCAGACAAAATGCCTACAATACATTTATTACACACTTGGTTAGCACTTCATTATGATAATATGTGCTCGTCATGAGCCTGTCCAATCAATGGTTAATTATTGCCACTTAAATATACAGCAGAAGCAGAAAATGAGTCTGGTCTTGTAATTAAACATTGACCTTAATGTAAAAATTCAGTCATGCCTCCCTTCGTCAACTTTCTACCTCCATCGTTGCTCTTTTCTCCCTTATCTGGCACTGCTCTACACTCATGGCCCCTTGCCAGTGGGAACATATGCAATTATGCCACTTAGTACTGTCACAAAGTAATGTCGCTTTAGTCACATATGCATGCAGCATGTGCATGCGTGAGGTGGCACAGACTTACTTTTACATTTAGATAACTTGACAACATAATGTACAGTATTTTCAATTTTCTTTGATGACTGTATTTTGTTACCACTTCCAAGCATGAAGTTGTCTCTCACTATCTATTGCTCTCCGTGTGCATTCATTTTTATAGAACTAAAATGGAAAGGAAAAAAAATGGACCTTGCAACCATATACTGTTTTTACTGTTGATCATAAATGAAAAAAAAAACTGTTTACAAAGGCAGTAATGGTATTATATGGATCTTCAAAAATAAACTCCAGTGATTTTATTACAGTTTTTCTCAATTGCTAAAACACGAAAACCCATTGGCTGAACAAAGATCTCAGTTGCCTGAACTGATTTAGCCAATTGTCCAGGCTGTTGTCAATACCTTAAACTATTTCACATGGTAAAACTCAATTTGCAGATCTCACTTTCTTCACTTGTGATGGAGCAGCTCCGTCACTGCGGCCAGCACACACGCAGCGCAGAGCATACTCCCTTCTATTCCGCACTAAATAATGATAACAACACACACCCTCTGAGGCCTCACCGGATACATACACTGAAACAGATGAAAACTTACCGGGTGTATGGAAATGCGCCCGCCACCACTTACCTGTCCGCTTCCGGCGGAGATACAGGGCGTAATAACCGACGTCATTATATAAAAGGGTGGCGTGTGCCATTATTGAACAGGTGATGCGTAATAATATGTTTTTATTAATAATGTCAATTTGTCCGAGTACTATGCCGTTTCTATGGAAGAGAAATGATGACCAAACTGGTATATTTTTTGTAAAATGTCGCTGATGATCACATGTGATAAGGAGGTAACAGTGGTTTGAGAAGTGAGTGTTGAGTATTATGGGAAGTTGAGTTACCGAAGAACTCGCTTTTTTTTCTTTCTTTCTTTTGGTTTTTGAAAGTGTATATACAGTAGAGCATTTTGTTTCATTCACTTTATTTTTTATTTTTTTGGTTTGTAAGCACTGTTTGCACCTGATGAGGTGGAGAATAAAAACCAAAACATGATTTTTCTGACTAAGCCTGGATTTCTTTGGAACAAGCGACGAGGTTAGAGAAAGAACCCCCGCGACAGCACTCTAATGCACATGTCATCCATACTGGTAAACGCAAGTGGCAAAAATGAAATACAAACAGAGCACACATGTAATTGATTAAACACAACCACTCAAAACTGATTTCACTTGTTTCAAATGATGTGACACAACCAATATAAGTCAGTTCAGAGAGCTAACAGGTTGTTGAAGGTGGGAATGAGAAAGTTTGAGAATGGATAGAAGAAACTATGTGAGAGGATGAGTGCGTATGCGAGGTGGGGACGAGGAGGAAGAGGAGGATGAAGAGGAAGACAAAGAGTGGAAATATCCGATGAAATTCGAGCAACAATCTGCACATCTACTTTTTGTAGAATTGCAATAAACAATGAACATTGTGCTTTCCATTTGCTTACAGTACTGACTGCTCAATAGATTTTGACTGGTTGCAGGTTCACATCAACAAAGAACAAGAATTACAGTATCACAGAGACAAAGGACAAGTTTGTGAGATGCAGGGTACAGTACTGTACAAGGAGGAGGAAGAACAAAACAAATAGCAAAGAGCAAAGCAGAGTAGTCATTTCTGATCAATTTTTGAAATTAGTTTTGAGATTAAAAATGTACTTGAGTTTTGAACAATGTGTTTTCTGTTTTTTGGTGTATTGTTTATTGACTGCTTGATAGTGTACATCATTTTGATCGCTTTGTTTATGATTTGAGAGCAGTGTTTGATTTTGATGATCGCTTTGTTTATGATTTGAGAGCAGTGTTTGATTTTGAGTACAGGTAAATCTGTTTTGAGGCGAAAGTTTGATTTTGCAAGAGGAGTCAGAGGTTTTGTAAATAGTGCTTGAAGATGAGCTTTTGTGTTTAATGTTTTAAGAAAATGGAGCTAGGTTTCAGAAATTGTCTTTTACTGTAACCTGCTCTGACACAATAAATAGCTTGAAAACACCAGGCGATGATGGATATACTGTGAAATTTTACAAATGTTTGTTGTGGACTAATGAAAGTCAAAGAGGTAAAATGTGCTACCATACTATTACTTTCAACATCAGGACATGACCACAAAAAGCTGAGCAATTGTTACTGTTTAAATCTGCTAAACAATGAGAGTAAAAATCCATGATCCTTGGTCTTTATTTCAGGCATGCGAATAACAATGAACCATATAAGTAAGAAAGTTCAAGAAAGTTTGGGAAAAAATAAAGTGGACTTTTATCTAAAAAGTATGGTTTCTGTGTTGTCATTACAAAATGGATTAATGGAATCATACACCAGTAAATGATGGTATGGAATAGACATAGACTTGATTGTTATTCAGCTGCACATTTCCAATGTACATTTGAGCGAAATTTCGTGAGGGAATGTGGAATATCACAATCGTTCACACGTTTTTAAAGCTTTATTTTAGGTAACTAAACTTAATCTAAAAAGTAAAGCCGACTGAAGCCGGCAAAGTGTTCCTGGTGAGTGGATATAACAAGTGGGAGCGGCTCAGCGTGGGAATGACTGTTAAAAACGAGCAGGAAGACAGGTTTGATGTGCACTGTGACTGAGACCAAGTGCGCATCAGAGCACCATAAATAGCGATGGAACTGTTGGTGGTTACCCACTGTGTTCCTGGCCTACGGTGCATGCACAGTCAGACAGGGACACACAACCATGCACCAACATGATGAACCGCTACAGTAGTATAGTGGCACACGCCGTGTGACCATATGAGCTGTTGCAAACATTCCGGTGTCAGTAACAAGACAGTGGGTGTTGCCTTTTGCCATTACTCGATACAATAACTTTTGCGAGGCTGACAGAAAACTTGCGTTTAATACTTTGACTTGGCAAAGTAGATACTGATCACCCTTTGAGCCCACATTCAAGTTTGTCCACATTTGCATTTGGACAAGCCTTTGTCAGTAGTCTCTGTCCTGTCATACTCAGTGATTGCATCTATTTCTTCTTCTTTATCACTTTTGAACCGGTGATTTCTTGAATTTATTTCTGTGTTTTCTGTGTCTCTCATATGTCATGTTTTAATGACGCCAAACCTGATTAAGAAATAGCTCATTGTTTCGGTCAGGCCTTAGACGCACAGTGCTGTTTCATGCCATCTCATAGGGCTCACCTCTATTCAGTGGCCAACACGTATAGTGGTCTATACTAAAGGCATCAGGGATCGAGTCCAGCAAGAGACACACTGGGATGCTACACCTGATTCTCCATGTGCTGCTGCTTCCAAGTGAAGGTCCAATTGCCAGTATCCACCTGAAATTCACTACTGTGGGCACTTATGCTTGCTCAGCCTTCCAGGGTATCTTTCTTTGAGAAGAGTTGAATCTGGGGCAACTGGATTCCCTCCTCCCTCACCACAAATCCCAGGCATGCAGCCTTGGTAGGGTCGTTAACTCGCACGCTGTTTCCACTCGTTTCGTTAGTGCTTCTTTGAGTCCCATGCTTTGAAGTAAAAGCACTCAATGTGTCTCATTTAACATGTCCTTAGATTCATATGGGAAAGCAAAATTGTACTGTTGAGGTCAATTGAGGTGGGCCCGATTTTGAACCACAGGACTGCAAATAATGATTGTTTTCAGTGTGCAGCAGGCATATTAGTAAAGTGCTGCTGCATTGTTTCACCCGACATTTGGTCAGTTGCTTTCTTCTACCCTCAAAAGCCCCAGGAAGGTAATTCCAGTATGAGTACAATGCATTTTGTAATAGAGGGGGCCTCTTTGAAATCACATTGAACGTTGTCTCTGTTTCCACCATAGCGTTCTACTGGCTTGTACACTAAGTCCAAGTATATTCACAGTACAGAAATAATCAATTGTAAAGTTACATGTATGTAAATGAAGAGGATTCAAACAGTATGCTTCAAATTGCTTCTTCCATTCCTTACGTTTGTTTGTAATTTTACATTTTGTATCACATTTTGGACAAATGATAGCAATACCAATGTTCAACCCTCAGTTTTATGTAGTCGATTGCACTCTGAGAATTATGAAGCACAGTGTCCTGGCACATGAACCATTATGCAGTAGTACAATTCATTTAGCATTAAGCTGTAGGGGCATTTAGACAAAACAATTCAATATATCTATTTCATCCCAAATTACTCCCACAAAAAATAAAATAAAACAAGCTCCTTTGATAACTAAAAGCAGAAACTAGCACAGGAATAAGTGATTTATGCGTCCGAATCATTTGTATGGCTGCGGGGACAGGAATCGGCAACATCCTAAAGAGGAGGCGAAAATATTGAGCTACTTGTGTATAGGCTGATTAATTTTATAATGAAAGGCTAATTACTCTCATATGGATTTAGAGTTTTCCCCATTTTATCCTGGTGCCAGCAGCTGCAACTGAAAGTGTACATTAGGTTATGGAGACATTGTGCGCATCCTGGATATGTTATTAATTATTCATGACAGTTTGGCAGAGCTTCAAAAGGCAAAACTATGCATGATATTGCATTTTTCACTGTTTGTGGGCCACAAGGTCAAGTCTCCTCAGTTCTCTGATCAAGTCTAGTCTTCAAGTCTCAAGTAAGTCGAGGCCAAGTAATGTTGGAGTATCCACTGGAGACTGGACTCTCAAGTCTATTCCTCTGCTATCTACCCATCGTCGGTTACACTCTCTGATTCCATGAACCTGGGTTTCTCAAGGAAATGGGAAAGGACAAGGAAAGCGAGTTTTCCATCTCTGGCTTGTCAAATATTCATACTCCATTCAATTTATACCTGCCCTACATCCAACTTGTGATACACGTCCTGTGCATTTTGAGCTATCGTCATACTGTTGCATTCTGGTCACGCATATAATTTATATCTTAATTGTAATGTAAAACACACTGAAATATTCCCAAGCACTCAGGTCAGAATAATATCAAGCCTGTACAATATATGAGTTGTGTCCATGCATACACAATACTAGGAAATATGTGTATATACTTTACCCATTCCAACCTTAGTCATATTGGTTTCCTGGGTCTGGAGATGTGGATATGGTTAACATGGATTTCACACATCACCCACAGAATGCTTCTGTGCCTATTAGGACAGGAGTTCCATTATACCTACAGAGGCAACATGTCAAATCAATTTATTCTTCAGGTAACATTGAGTATTTGTTCCGTTATGGTATCTGCTAGATTATTGGAGCATGGACACTAAAGGATTATCTGTTTGCTTCACTTAAAATCATCATTAGACTTGACCTCTTGTGCTCGCATGCTACTATAAAGGTTAGTCGAGTTGAGTTATTGAGGTGTGTTTGTTTAAGCATGTTTGTATGCTTGCGTGTGTGGTCCAAATTCCCCATGAGCAATCTAATATCATATTCACGTGAAACATAGCATTTTAACTTCATCTAGTTTACTGATCTTTTCTGAATGCAACATATCCTGTGCACCAGAATGTAAGTTCTTGGATAAATTAAAAAAAACATGGTTACACAACCATCATTCTACAGTATCTTCCTAATAAATGCAGAATATGAGCCTGCACAGATATTGTGTCAGTAATAACAAGTTCATGCTTAGTCTAATTTGTTCGCAGGTCAACTATCATTTCTTGCCTGGTGGAAAGACTTGAAGTGAATGTTTTCAGAAGCAATGCATGGAATGTGCAATATTGCTCTGTCAATGTCCATGTTCTCACCACTGCATTGTCATTTTTCTACTGTTTTTTAAAGAGAAATTAGTCATAAGTACTGCTGTAGAAATGTGGCCAAATCGGGGCTCTAAACAGAATACTAAGTAAAGTACTAGAAAAACTATTGAATACAATGTTGAATCACACTTCTAATAAACTGGACTCCAGACTGGAGCATGAAATAGTTATCCTAACCACAATCTACACATATGCTACACCAAACACCACAGCACCACCATGTTGGGAGTGCCCATGTCACCATCTTTTCAGGTGTTAGTGAAGCAGTAGAGGTATTGGTGTGCATAAATATTGATATGTTTCACCCCTCATACTGTGAGGCCACGTTGCTGAACACTGAGCCACTTGTCTTCCCTGAGATACTGCATTGTATTACCAGAGGTTTGTTTCTTTTCATAGGGGTCATATGTTAAAGGGGAATGATGATTTTCTGGAGGTGGTTTACAATTTTAAGAAACAACCTCATATGATGATAGTGTTGTCATCCATACAAGGATATGGCTGTCAGGATGATGATATCATCTCATATGTCAGGGAGGCACAGATGATGTGATATTTTCATGTGGGCAGCTTGTTGGCTTCAAATTGGCTGCAACCTCTGGGGCCACCTGGCCAGTTCGAAGGACTTTTATATTTAGCCAGGATCTGACCCTCTCATGTACCAACTTTGTTGCTTTTTGAAGCAGCAGTGTAGTTCCTATTAGTTCTCTTTTTAACTACAACTCTCTGATCCTGTCATTCAATAATTTGATGTAAAAGCTTCTGGAGTGGTTGAGATGCTTAGTGTTTTTTATCTCTTTCAGCTCCTACACATTCTATAGCATCCTGGAGTAAATCTGCTGGGTCCTTACACAACAATCAACCTTTTTCCTGAGAGGGGGAAACCTGAAGTTGATATGCCGCCTTAGTGTTTTCATCTATCTGCACTTGCTCACCATTGCCTATGTAGCGTCTCTTGAGAGTGATTATTCTGGCTTCATGACAGTTAAACAACACCTCAGCTAGGTTTTCCCTGTTTTCAGCTCTGTAATTGTCCTACCTCTACCTTCTTTTCAAGGCTTTTGCATTTGAGGAGATTTCCATGTGTTTTCCATGTATGTAGTGGCCTTCCTTTGCTCCTCCTCCATCTCATGGCACTCTTTCTTAATTTTTTTGTGCCTGCTCTGTAAACATATGGTCTGTCTTTTCACAATTCTGCACCAGCCTGTTGACAAAGTTTTCTTTCATGCTGACTTTAATTTTGACATACAACACTGTTAATGTTTTCTTGTGGTGTTCCTAGCTAGCTGTTGGAGTCTTTCCTGGATTTCTATTTCTTTCTTTTTATACTTAATCATGACAGATTATTCAAGGACAACCTTGTCCCAGACACGGCAGCTGCTAAATCCTTTCCATTGGTGAAATTGACTTAAATTAATGTTAAATTACTTAATTGGGTTTTAATCTTGTCTCTATTTGACGTTATCACTTGATCTAAGTGTGTCTGTGTCTGTGTGTGAGCGTGTGTTTGTGTGTGTGTAGTAGAGAATGCATGTGAGCCTGTACATACTACTTCTCACACAAAGACATGTTTTTTTGGGAGACTCCGGACATTGATTGGTAATGGCACAGCACCACCTTGGGGTAGACACCGAAGTGATATGAACCACACGCTGACACGTGCACGCAGACGTGTAATTGAAGAATGTGTCTAGTATATCCACAAAACAAAATAAGTTGAAGAAAATATAAAGGGAAGGGAAGGGTGCATTGGAATTACGTTGCATTAGTTTTTAAAACCTCTGCATACACACAGTGTAATCACACTGAGACACTATGCACAAGGACATTAAGGCGCATTCACACAGCTATTTACTGCAGTGAGAGCACTTATTTTCTTTTTTCTTTACCTTTCTTCTTTTCCACACAGCTGGGAAAAAAAAGGAGACAAAGGACATGAAATCACTTTGAATAATGCTGTCATCTTAGAAACAGAACAAAAGAACAGCGACTACAAGTGTTCATATGTGAGAATTTTCAGACGCTGTGCTCTAACATTGCTGCTGAGCCTGGTTACATTGAACTCCTGCATCACAGGAGTGCATTGTCCCTTGGCTAGAAGCTTCTCTCACTTCCTCCCCGGTGTGTTATCAGAACTCTATACACATTTTATCTGTCTCTATTACACTGGGGATATTTGGGATATGTTCTTTCCTTTTATTCCGGTACAGTCACATTGGAATAGAAGAGATCAACCGGAACACCAGTGACAATCTCAATCTGACCTTCCGATACCGGATGCCTGCGGAAATACAATTATAATTAAATCTTTATCTTCCCTTCTGACTCTCACAATGATTCAATTGTAGTCAGGGGTATATACAGTAATTCTGCGACAGTTTCCTTTTAATGTGATGCAACCTATTTCTTCTTTATTTATTTATAAATTCTGCCCAGACAGTCTGAGTTATATGCTTTGCTAGACTTATTATGCCTCATCGTGCTCAATAAATGAGCTGGAATGGGTATCTCAAGCTAAATGAGCCTACAGTACAGTAAGCATACTGAATGATAGGCCAGTCAGTGCCAGCAGTTAATCTTCTTCATTATGCAGGAGACAAAAGTTTTAAAAGAAAGGAAATCTATTTTAGAAACTCAATTCAAACTGAGCAATATGTTAATAATGCTGTTATGGTTCTGGAAAAATAAATAAATAAAATAATTATAATATATAATATATATAGATATATAATATATATATATATATATATATATATAGATAATATATATATATAAGTGTGTGTGTGGTGTGTGTGTGTGTGTGTGTGTGTGTGTGTGTGTGTGTGTGTTTCTTTTGGGAAATGTCTATGGAGGTCATGAAAGGCACAATCATATATTTATTTATTTAGGTATGATCATCAATCCTCCGCCTCCTTATCGGTTAGTATGATTGATGGGGTTGGTGTCTGCTGCTGGCCATCCTGAGACTGCTGTTTCCCAGATGTTAGCGTTTCTAGGAATCCCTACAGGTCCAGAGGACTGGAATAAATATTTGTCTACAATATACATGTCCCATTCCTCCTTAGAGACAATCACAGGTTGGGGTTGTTCTGCTGACCTCATTGCTTGACTGTGCCAGGTCAGTCAGGCTTGGTAAAGGTGGTTTTGCCCTCATGACACTACTACAGAAGGGTGGTAGAGCGATGGCCAGTAATGTAATGTGACTTTAAATCAAGGCTTTGTGGTGTGTCCATCTCACAACAGGGATTTAAGCATCAAGCCCTGCCCTTTTCAGCCTTTAAAGGTTGTGTGAAATATAGCAACGATTATAAACTTTAACCCTAGTTTTGTGAGAACCGACAAATTGTCACAGTGGACTGGTGGGTTTCCTCCGGGTCAAAGTTTTGCGTCACTGACTATCATGCACAGACTATATACTGTATAAATGAAAACAGCGCACGTCTAAAGTGACAGATATCTAAGGTCTGCTGATAAATTCAGACATAATGGTGTTTACATCTGTACAGAATGACCAAGCGTGAAACAGTCTATTGACTCGGTGAAAAAAAAAGAAAAGAAAAGGAAAAAAGAAAACATAATGATTCACCTTTCAAGACTGTAAGTAATGTACCCAGGGTAATTGTTCCTACACTCATGTTTAAGTAATCCCATCCATCATACAAACACAATGCCCAGGCTACATATGAAGTATATCATGCTAGATGGAGAGCAATTTCAAGGCTATTCTCTTGACTCCTCCATACATAATCCTAATGATTGATCTTCAAGAACCCTGTGTGAACATAAGCGTGAGAGTATTTAGCACAATAAAAGAGACACTTGCATTTCCCCAACAAACGTTCAGGGAGGAACCATACGGTAAATGATGGCTAACAATCTATTGTAGGTGATATAGCCATTTTCTCAGCCTTGACACTGAATGTGAAATATCCATCAAAGTTAACAAAGGAAGAGTTACCATCTGGGCTTATTGTCTCCTGTCAAAGACATACACGCTTCAGCTACCAATGGCAGGCTGTTGCTCACTCCCCTTCTGTCTCTTCTTGTCTTCTTTCACCATCTCTCCATTTCTTGCTTTATTCTCATGCTATCTCTCATTCTCTTTTTATATCCCTTTGTTGCTCTCCCTCCTCCTTTCCTTCTGCCTCTGCCAGGCGTTGAGGAGGAATGATTACTAAATGATTGCTGGCTAGATGATTGAATGCCACAGTTGACATTTTCCCATCAGTACTCTACAGTGGAAGGGGGGGGGGAAGCCGCACTGACCTTCCCCTCCAGCATTATGTATTGTGTTCAGCTTTTGTAGTTGGCTGCTTTCTTCTCATCATACCCATGCTGACTTCTAAGAAACATGGCTCTTGTCAAAGACACGCTCCACTCCTAGTTGCGTGTAGTGTATATATATGTGTGTGTGTGTTCTGGACAATATCTTTGTTTTAATGTCACCAACCTCATAGATGTAGATAGAAAGAGAAAGTGCTGTTAAGGTGTACCAACTAAAAACAGTTGGGGGTAATGTAATTGACTGACAAGATAATTGAATAAAAAAACTCAGATGAATATAAAAGACATAAATATGGAGTATAAAGAAAGAATCTGTCCTTTTAACAGCAGATATTGACCACAATGATTTTATCACAGTTATGTTTTAGAACAATAATGATCAGCACTTTGTAGATTTGTGGCAGGACAAAATCTTCCGCAGTCATTTCTGTAGATCAGTTTTTTAAATTACAAAAATGCTCTTTCAATACTTTTCAAGGTAATTTTCTATAACTATGTGGACTGGCTGCACATGATACATTCTAGCTAGTTATACTCTGCTTTACTGAAAAATAAGGCAATTCAGTGTCCGCACTAGAGGAAATAAAAGGAAAAATATACATGTATGCCTTTGAATTACTGTATCCATTGTGTCTCATAATCACTTGTTTACTCAAAATATGTGATATACCACACATCAAAGCCTTTCCTTTTTCTGAAAATTTCCTCTCATCTTCTGTCAAAACCTTCACTTACTTTTCCTGTGTACTTATAAAATCCTTTCACTCTCACCATCAATATATCGTCCTCTCTCAACTTCACATATTCATGCATTCCTAGTAATTTTCATCCACAACATTTCTTCTTAGACAAATCTGTCAGAGCCTGAGGCAAAGTCTATCTCTCTGCCCTGTCTCGGTGAGAAAATGAAACACCTATTCCCTTAATTACTAAACATAAGTTTCTAACTTTCCCTGAGATGGTCTCCACTTTGACACACATTCAAAGTAAGGACAAACTTTTATGAAATATGTGGTAAAATATGGACAATTTCCCCAGCTGCCTGGATGTGGAGTGTCTTTATTGTTTTATCCGTGTCCCTCTCCACTGTGTATGGGAAAGGTGTGTGTATTAATTACAGTTTGTAAATGAAGCTGTAATCTATCTTTTAAATGAACAGCTGTCGGAATGCCTGGTGGGATGCTCCCAGGTGAGTTTTCTTTATGTCCCCCACGCCATCTAGAGATATTTATCCAAATGGAAGACAACAAAAGATGATGGGATATCATCTATCATGATCAGCATTAATTTAAAGGCACAGTACACCCCCTGGTTGTTATAGCAACAGAGTAGAGCTGTCAACTCTCAAAATAAACCAAACTGAACTGAACAAATCAACACATTTTGCTGTTTATGTGAGTATGATGCTGAACCATCACTCAACAAGTCAGCAAAGAGCTTGGGGGAAAATTTGGATATTCAGTAGTGCTAGTTAACCATATCCCCAGACTGGAACGTCAATATCAGACTTTGCAAAGCCTTGGATTATGTCCAGTGCCAAATGTTTCTTTGGGAGAGGGCAGGTCTTAAAACCCACAAAGCAATAACTGCAATATTACAGACTATGGTGAAGGTATGGTTGGGGTTACTTCCTCTTCCCCTGCGTTTTTCATGTAAGCAATGTATATTAAACTATACTGGAAGTTAGAATGAAAATTGCTTATTTTGAGAGATACTGTGTAAATATCAGTTGTATATCAAAATATGACTATGTTATATGATATGTAATATTAATTTTCCTTAACTGTTGTATCTGCATCTGCCTCTTTATGAGTGTAAACAAACTTTATTGTTGTTGTTTGTTTTTTACTTGAGAAACATGCACAGGAGGCAAGGTATTTCTTACACCCTTAACTGTGTCTACAGGTATTCCCTCCGGTTGTTGAACGCCAATAACCTCCACCAACAAAGTACTACAGATTATGTAGCCTGAGAGGCAAAACCCAGGTAATAAATGAAGGCGATTCAGATTAATGTTTCAACTATACTCTCTTCTCTCATCTGGACTGGACAACATCCAGGGGGGTTTTAAAGAGAAAATCAACCTGAAACCATTAAAAGTGAGGGGCATTAAAATAAGATTTTTAAAAGTTAGGGGGACAACAATCCCCAGTTGAAAGTATGCCTATGGGGGAAGATCACAACTGCCATTTATAAAAATGTGATTGGTAATTGCAAGATAAAAATGAAAGTTGGACATATTACATCCACCACCACCATCACCTCTGTACCTCAGTGTCCCCTAAAAACTTAAAATCCATTTTTGTTCAACACACTGCCTTTTCTGCACAGCATCTGCCTGTATATGCAAGCTTACATAACTGTTTGCACGTCTCTATATCTGTCTAGTTATGCCTGCACTGCACTCCATATGTGTATCTGTATGAATGGATGTCTGTCTTATGCCATTTAGTATTCTAGCTCAAGTGTGTCTGTGTGGCCCTGTTCATTCCCTTTTCTTTCCTCCCCTCCGCCGCCGTATTTTTTCTTATCTGGTGATGTTATCCAATGAGAAGCAAAATCTCCAGTAGTGCAAATCTACCCCAAGGGAATCCTGACACCTTGTTATCATAGCACATGCAGAGCAGCCTCCATAGCGTCCTCTCTACATGACATTCTGTTACCTAGGAGGAGACAGAGAAATAGAGTACAGAGACAGATGATTGGAAGAGAAAGAGGCAAGCAGTGTTTAGTATGTGCAAATGAGAGAGAGGGTGAGAGAGAGAGAAGGGGGAGCTGTTTCACACTTCCATTTAAGAGGTACACATTTAGCCTTCACACAGTGGCCTAGAGGGATTTCTTCTCCCTCATCTGTGTGTTTGCCTATTCATTGCCTTTGTTCTTTCTCTCTTCCTAACGGACCTCCTCATTTCTCATCTTTCACAACCTCTTCTGGAATGTTTGGACATTTAACTTGGTAATGTTTCCTCCTTTTACCTCTTTATTTCTTTATTTCTCATCCAAATACGGCAGATTGTCCCATTCCAAACCCATCCATGAAAATCTAGAAATAATGAAAAAGATGAAGTTTGCAAACACATTTGTCTTTTTTTTTTTACACATTTGTTCTTCTCTCTCTCTCTCTCTCTCTCTCTCTCTCTCTCTCTCTCTCCCAGTGCTTTCCAGTACATGTGGTGAATTCTGTACGGTCCAATTTGGTAACCATCTGTCTTGTTTTTAGGGGGCCATTTTGGCTCTACATGTTGATGATGACTGAATGATACCAGATCAGTTTCCAGGCAGTTACAGACAAATTGTGCAGAGGCCATAGAAACCCAAAATAACTCTGGAAGGAAAACCAGTCCAGCCATTGTTGATTAATATCCTCCCTAATTTCGACCAATATGTCCATTTATTCAGTGCCATTTTAAACCAACTCAGATATTACTGCCATGATCTATCTATCTATTTTATTCACTATTCTTGGTTGATATAACTCATCCTTTGTTAACCATGCACCGCTTTTTCTTTAACCAATTCAGGGCTCAATGAACAAGAACGCTTCATTATTACAGTGACTAATTCTACCAGCACGCATGCCTTTTAACAAACGGTCATCATGGTGGGTATATACATTTAACCCTCCTTCATTAGCCACCAACCAAACACACTTACTTGTATTTTAAAGCCAATTAAACACTCCTAATATGAGAGGAGTGCCACTGGTGGACCCAACTTTAAAAAACAAAGCCCTGATTAAAGGCATACAAGAGTGAAGGCTCTTGAAAAATGCAGGGAAGGAAAAGGGGAAAGAGATGGGAGAAAAACAAGAATGAAATGGGAGGATTACCCCAGCACGCCCGTTAGCAAAATGTTTCATTTAGTTTGGTTCTGGCCACTTAAGCCCCATGTTAGGCCTATTGTTTCCCTAAACCGATGCTGTAATCCCCCCCACTCCACACTGCAATGAAGAGAGAGGTAAAAATAAAAAATAAAAAAATAAATAAAAAATCAGAGAAGAAAGACAAAGGTTGAAATATAGCCACAGTTAAAAACAGAGAGGAAGAGAGGTAGGAGAAGAAAAGGGCATCCCCGGTTTACGAAAAAGCAGAATGCTACAGATAGTCACTATCATTCTGTCTTTGTTTCATCCTCCTTTCATGTTCTGTTCTCTTCATTTCATTTCTGCCGAACGGTGGAAGCTGGCGCCTCTCCCTGTCTGCCAACTACAAAAGCTGCAGGAAACAATATCTTTCTTTCTACACTCTTGTGCCTTCTTTGGTTTCCTGTCTTTCTTTTAATGGGGTTAATCAGTAAAACTCAAAGTCATATCCTAGCTAGAAGTAATTAAGTTGTCAAAATAGGATTCTTTAAACTTCTCACTACTTCTGATGGTGGAGCGCTCATTCTCCACCTCCTGCTGGTCCATTAGCATATTTTTTATTATCCATCATTAACTCAGTGTTGCCACATTGTTCTCTCTGCGTACATGTTTATGTGTGCAGAAATTTGTGAGTGTGTGTGTATCCCCAGGCTTGCATATTCCATTGACCCGTGTTGTTTGGGGGACCTTATATCTGCATTGAAAAACATTCAAAATCACAGAAGCAGATGCAGATGCACAAGTATCACTGGAAAACAGGGTAAACAGAGGCTATAAATGAGGGAAGAGAGGAAGGAAATGAAGAGAAGGAAGAGAAAAGGAGGAGGAGAGCTGGATAGCACAGGAAAATTGAGCTGTATTAAACTATAATCCGGTTAGCGACGGCTGGGTGTAATCTCACTCATTAATAACATACTCCCGGTCTAATCTACAAACCATCAAAAGAGAGAAAATTTTCCATGGAGGAGTTCAGTTGCTTTTATCAAATTTATGAGGATTCTCGATGCCTCATTTTCGAAGACGTCAAACGTCAGACGGGTTGACGGTTTGTCAGGCAGAACAAAGAAAAAAAAATAACACACTTTGGAATTACCCTTGAATCCTGATTCCCAGTAATTAGTGGAGATAAACAAACTGTAGTATGATGAATAATGAATCACTGAAAAGTGAAGGCTTATCCTGAGAAGGATTCAGAGCAAACATGCATAATTTTTCGACTTTTACTTTGCTGTTTTTGGCTTTTGAAAATAGGCGACAACTATTAATGACACAAGTATTTAAGGGAAGTATGGAGAAAGTAGACGGCAACATACTATGACGCAATTCTGTATAACTATTTAACATTTGTAACATAATGGAGCATGATGTTTCTTTGGGACATATTCTGTGCATCACACACACATATTCTAATGTCTCCCCCTCTTTCTCCTCATTTGAATGTCTCTCACACCTATTTATGGATGTGTGCCCTGCATCCTTCTCTCCATCTTCCTGACTCTTTGAGCTATATGCGTAATCCTATTTATAACACAACAAAAAGTGCCTATGTTTATGCATACTTTCTGAAGGTGATGCACTTCAACTTTCAATTGAATTCCTCTGACACAAATTGAACTTGTCCATGTAATACAACAGCAAGGACACACTCAGGCACGGACACACAAAGCCACTGTCACAGTCATATTCCCTTTCTCTCTTACACAGGCAGGTGCAAGGACACACGCAAACATAAATTGGACTTGTCTGTAACAAAAGCGGTCCACATGCAAGCACCGTAAGCCACTTGGTTGGCTGTAGGCATTAGGAAATCCAATATGGATGTGTTAAATGAACGCTAGCTGAGACGGAGAGAGTAAGCGAGTGGCGGTGTAGTGGGTAAGGAGGGAGGGAGGGATGCAGACAGGAAGGCAGGCAGCTTGTTGATTACTCTGGTGTTTAACATTAGGAAATGCCAGAATAGAAATGGTGCTCATATCACCCTGTCAATTGCCTTGTTAGCTACAGCCAGAGAGAGTGAGAAAAGGCAACTGGGTAGAAAAATCAGCTATCTGAAGTGGTTGGTTTAAATTTCCATTTGTCTCAGCAGGGTTTGGGAGGCAGGGGGTTTGAAAGAGGTTATACCATAAAAAAAAATCTTAGTACACACACACAGATCCCCATATATATATCCCTTACACACCTGCTGTCCTTCCGTTGCTGTCTTGCCAATCTCTGGACTCAATTCCCTGCAGTTCATTCTGCTGTGACACCTGTTGGTGAGGACAGACGAATTGAGCATCGGAACGTTCCACAATGAGAAGAGAGAAAAGAGATAACCGCCAATTGCGGCTGGAGAGGGAAACGTCTGCGGCCATGATGAGGTCACTGAATACCTGCCAAAGCAAATCTACTAGACTCAATGTACCGGAGGTAGAAGGGCACTCCAGGTTTAATGGATGTGTAAAAATGGATTCAGGGTAACTCTTTGGTAACTCACAATGGCAAATGTGCCGTGAACAAAAGTGCTCAAAATGGTGGACAGATATGGGGGTTTCTTTGATGGATTGAAAACTTAAAATATTTTTTTTTGCTGGTATGAACAGCATAAATGGACTAAATGTTGGTTGATTAATTTTAAAAAGCCAGTCTATTACTTATACCCTATACTGTAGTCTATAGAAGCTAAAACAAATTAAGTCTAGCAAGCCTGTAAGACATAAAAACTGATTTGTTTAAACAATTTTAGAGAGGTGTTCATCCACCCTTTTTAAAAATTGTATTGCATTGCATTAACGGGTGTTTCCATTATTTTGTCCACCCCATTTATATCAGTGCTAGTTGGCTATATGACAGAAACACCTATCTTGATATACTGTAATACAGTTTAGCACAACACTGCACTACACAGTACCCAGTATTAAACTGCATCCTCCAAAAGACCATGAAGTCCAATCAACACCTCTCTAAAACTGTGTCAACAACCCGAAACTTCAAACTTCCTGTTGTATTAACTTGCATTAGTTTTAGGTAGCTATACGTGATACCCAAATAAGTGCAAGTTTTAAAGGTAATTCAGAAAGCAGGTACAATTTTCGTTGGGATATACTGCATGCAAAACAGATTTTAAAAAATTGTAAGACTCATTAATAACTATCATACTTGCACAAACCCAATGCGCATTCACCTAATGTGTCACCTCTAACTGCTCCAAGTGCTGCTGAATATCCTTTTACAGAAGAGTTTCATATAATGGCCTGAACAATTAAATATGTGTGAAGATGACTTTTCAACTTATTCTGGAAGAAAATGGGTAAAAATGGACAAAACACAGCAACAACTTAAAGCAACATGTAAGATTTGGTGTTCCCTGTTCCCAAGTACAATTCACTTATATGTTGCTGTCGTAAATATGGACAGTTGTACAAATGCTTTAGCTATGATTACATTACTAGCACAGTCAAACAGACATAGCAGACAGATAACATTATTTACTTGTCCTACGTCTTTTTATTTTATGAAGCTTTTGCCAAAGACTAAAAGCTAGTCTGAGATTTACACCTGTCCAGCACCCTCTTACTCAGTTGAACTAACCTTTTCACTTCTTAGATTCCATCAACGTCTTCTTGGGTCCTGCTGAGCCTGGTTACACTGCCTGCTGGGCAAGTTCTGGTTGTGGCATGACACTTGCTCTGCTCCCTGTCAGCATTCCCCACTGGCTTCCTCTCACCCTGGGCCTGAGAAGCAGTGTTCCAATAAATACCAAGACTTCCATGGTGCTTTGAGCTCCCAGTCCATAGGTAAGTAGAAAACATGTGTAATGTTGCTTTAATGATGACATATTATCTTGTGTAATGATTTCAACTCTCTAGGAATTGATTTCTACTACATTGCTGGATTATGACCTTTATCTATGACCAATCCCTCATCAAAAGCCTCTAGGGACAGATGTTCATAAACATTACAAGGACAATGGTCTATAATAATGATAACATGGTAGAACTCAATCTGCCCCATGGGCTGACCTTCTATGACAAACCTTATTTCCTACTTTCTCTCTGGAGGTAAAGTCAGAGTCTGGAGCTGCAGTAATACATGTCCCTGGCATTGGTAGCTATGACTGGGAGGGGACACTAATAGCCCCTTGAGTAATACCCATGCCATCAGGATGGGACCTCCAAAGCTCATTGGGGTGGGAAACATGTTGACTCCAGGGTAATTATGAAATTGTCATTACTTTAATCTGCTAGGCTCAGGTGTTTTAAGTCATCAAGGCAAGTTTTCTTCTTTTTTTTACCATTTTCTTTTTTTCGTTTCCTCTGGTAATTGCCCTGTTATTATTTGGTCTTTGAACTGATTTAACGTTAAGCTTACCGATCTCTTTAACATACTGGCACACATACATACATAGGAAAAAATGAAAAAAATAAATCAAAAATACAGACAGACAAACAGACACATGACACACATTGCCAATGAGGTAAACACAGTCCGATAATTATGGATGTGGTTTGCTGTCGATGTGACACCTGTGTCCTGCCTCCTGTGTCTCTTTGGATTGGACAGCTGTGCTAACAATACTACTGTGCCAGCCACACACACACACAAACACACACACACACATACATTTGCACTGGAGAGCACAATCTAGAAAAGCAATGCACACATACAAAACATAGTAAATAGACAGAGAGAAAAAATATAGTATAAAGACACTTCAATTAAAACTCAGATTTCCACAGAAGTTATTTCAGATCACTGGAAAGCTTTAAAGCTGACTGGTTTGGCTGCCCTCCAGGAATTGTCTTCCTATACTATGTGCAAAGGAACCACACACAACCTGAAAGTACAAAGGGCCTCTTCCTATTCAAATTATAATTATATGTCATTATAACTGAATAGTGACTTAGCCAAGCTCAAACACACACACAAGCATACACGTTTAGCGCTTAAAACTGCTATACAATGCACAGTATGTATTTCATCAAAACTTGCATATGTCTATTATTATACTTCTGTTCAGTTTGTGTGTGAGCTTTTAGTGTCTTAACTGGCATTCAATTGTCAATAAAAGCTGTTGTTTAAAATCATTTCCACCAAACCCTGTTATCGAACTCTTGATTAAATCTGCAGCTGCATCACCTGTCACTGAACCTGAAACAGATTGTTCATGAGAGCTTGATTATGCTCACATAATATTGCGTATCCTTCAACTTAATGTTATATTTCGCTTGCTATTGCTACGCCTATATTTTTTTGTTATTCGTTGGCTTCCACAGAACATGACAGATATGAGATGTGAAAATAAAACGTCAAATAAAATCTAGTATACAGTACATCGTCCTTTCAAATTGAACTGCTTGACATATGGTTTCCCATTGCTAGATCTAGACTCGCACAGGCATTTAGACAAGAAAAGAATTGCTTTTTGAATTGGATTTGTAAGTGTATTTCACACGCCCAGTTAAGGTATAATTTATTACACCAGATGCCAACCATTCAACAATTGCATAGGCATGTTGGATCATCTTAAAAATGTCACTGATTTTCATGTGAAGGGCTGTCATTGTTTGAATGTTCTATGACTGTAGTTGTGTAGAGATATGCATAGTTATCTCTATTATGCAGGGTCACATAAGCATGAGGAATGGGCGAGATGTGAAACAAAAGAAATGCTATTCACTTATTGAATCCCTACATGCTCCACTGGTGCCTTGTTCTCTGACTGAACCTGACCTTTGATGGTAGATATACAGTTTTAGAATGGCAATGGAGGAAAAGAAATTACTTTGTGTTATAATGTATATATATTTTATATGTTTTTTTACATAGCCATTACAAGATTTAAAGACATCTCAGATCAAATCAGTACAATAGTACAATGCAAAGAAATCAGTTATATATGTTACATTCTAACACTTTTCCATGTGGTCCAAAAGAAATATGATACAAGATTAATTATCAATAATTAATTACTGTTTCTGAACAGTACATCTTTATCATCCATGAAACCGCCATATAAACAGCATTCATGGATTTAATAAATCAATTTCTGGCAACTTCTATTTCCCAGGGTTAATTCTTAGATAATATGTGCTTTCACACACATAACCAGTGTTCTGGAGAGCTTGAACATGATTAGGATAATAAGGGGATTTTTTTTTCATCTTTGATCTCTGAAATAAAATTAAACGAAACATAAATCAGACGAGTCACTGCTAATGTGATATTACTGTTTTTGGTTTACCTAAAGGTGCTTATTTCATGTTCAGCTTGATATACTGGTGCCACATTAAGCTGGTTTAAGTTCCACAAGGTTCTGTGCTTGGACCAGTTCTATTCACCTTATATATGCTTCCTTTAAACAACATTATTAGGAATCACTCTATTAACTTTTATGGTTATGAAGATGATATGAAGCATGCCTTAAGGACATAAAAACTTGGATGACCTGCAATGTTCTTATATTAAACTCAGACAAAACTAAAGTTCTTGTAAATGGCCCAATACACCTCTGAAACTCAAAGTTATCTTTGATCAGGATATGCCCTTTAACATCTATGTCTAACTTACCTGGTCACAGCAGATGGCTGCCCTCCAATGAGCTGGGTTTTGCACAAGGTTTCTGCCTGTTAAAAAGAAGTTTTCCCTTACCACCATCACCAAATGTGAGTCTCCGTAAATAATGTTATTTAGATTACGGTCTAGACCTGCTCTACTGTATATAAAAAGTGTCATAACTTTGTTTATGATTTGGTGATTCGTATATATCTATATTTATATTTATATATCTATCTATCTATAGATAGATATATAACTGAATGAATGGAACTATATCAATGCTTTGAGCATATCTTATAAGAAAAAGAAATTGTAACTGGTTTTAATGAATAAAAAACTAATATGCAAAAGCATTGTGTCTCCGCAGCTGAAAGTTAAACCTCAACACGTCATTTAAAGTACACTCTGCAAAACTGCATGTACATATAGAACCCAACTATAGCTCCCATAGAGCACAATATCCTTTCTACAGTGCTTCCAGTGAGAGCATGGCAAAGTCAGTCTTTAGAGTTGAAGGAAGTGAAGGAAAATGAAAGGTGAACAGACTCCATACACCAGAAAAGGCTGAGAAAAAAACAATCAAAGCAAAGTGCAATTCTTTATCTGAGGACTGTGGTTTTGATAACAAGATTTCTTTTGGGGGGGCAGTTTTGTGTAAATTCTCATTTAAAGTAAGGTCAAAATGGATTTGAAGACTGCTGAGAAAATATGAAACTAAAGAAATCTCTCTTTGAATAAACTTGAATAAACCTTAAGAACTTGAGAGAAGAGAGAAGAGAAGCACGTTCAAGAAAGAAGGGAAAAAAACAGTGCAGGGTAGGAAGTAGTTATAAGTGGTGGCATTTGATTTCTGAGAGGGACTGAAGCAAAATAGGAACTCTCTTGAGGAAGAAGAATTTAACTAGAGAATCCAGCACATGAATGAATATACTTCTCTTTGAGACGCAGACCAGGAAATCTCACTTCAGCAATATAAATCAACTGGTAGGATACACACCTACACCTGTGTGTGTCCTCACACCCACCCAAAGACACATCTTATCCCTTAAAAGACATAAATCCACAGCAAAAGTCAGGTAGCTATCCCCAAAGTTTTAAAACAGCTTCCATGATGAATGATTTAGGAGACAAAACTTCTCTGTTAGGAGTACAATAAAACCCAAGTGTCATTTCCATCAAGTTGCTTGGCTGGAGACTGACAGTCTCCCTACTCCATTTAGCATCATAAAGTACATCACTTTCATACAGACTTTTCCTGACACCATGCCTCAGTCTATATCTTTATCTTTGTCTCCTCCTGAGCCCTCCTGCAGCCAATTAGCCCTTGCTTAAAGAGTGTTGAAAGAGAAATAACTGAACCTACTGCACAAATCAAATTTACACAAAGCAAGGAATGCTACCAAAACAGGCAACAAGCAAAAGTAGACACAGAGCACACTGCAAGTGAATTAAATTAATAATTAAAACTAATTAAAAATGCAGTAAGAACAGAACAGAAAAATAGAACTGCCTTGACTAAAAAAAACGTGTTAAGCTTGTAGCGAGAATTTGCTATGGTGAATGAAGTTTTTACGGTAAAAGTTTGTTCCTGAGGAGCAGTTTCAATAAAAACTTTGATATTGAAAATATCCTTATTTGCTTCTGGCAGCGATACAAATTAGAAGTTCAATACCACTCTCATATCTGCTGTTAATTATGAAGCTACAGCTGTGTGTTACACAGACTGAAAACAAGGTGAAACAGCTAGCCTGGCTCTGACTAAAGGTAATAGGGTTACCAAAGTGCCTTTAAAAAAGCTGCTTGACTTATGTTACATAACATAATTCATTGTAATGAGATGTAGTCTTGATATTAGTGATTTCATTGTGATACTTCTAATAAACATAAATAGCATAAAGACGACAGGAATAACAATCTGGTATAATGAAATTGGTATTTTATATTATTAAGAGTAACATACCCCAAGATATTATCACTACACTAATAATACCACTTATGGTGGCTCTAAATCTCTCTATCTCACACTCACACACACACACACACACACACACACACACACACACACAAATAGATAAACACAATCCCTGCTTCTCCGAGTCCCAGTGGCTGGTTTCCAGATTCCTTCCCTGACAGTGACAGCAAGGACAAGTAGAGCAGTATGTGGTTTTGTCTAACATTGGGCCAACCTCCAAAAATAGAGAGCTATTAATTAAAGTGGATAACACTCCTGGTCTGCCCTGCTTTTACGCATGAGTATATAAATGGCCAGACGCTCTATTTACACATGTTCTTAAGCGCAATTACACTGTAAACACTTAAGATTGTGGTACATGGGATACATTTATGCTTTATTCTAGCGATCATCGTAAATACTTCAAAATATAAACTGTTGCATCCAACATCTCATTTTGCTGTGAATGATCCCTACATGACCCGTTAATATACTAGTATATTTACATCAACAGAACAGCAAGAAGAGGAGGAGGAGGTTAAGAGGAGATAGTGTGAAAGAGCAAAGGCAGGGTCTAAAGAGGTGAGAAGGACTGCTTCAAGGAGCAGGGCTCAAAGGATTAGACATTCTAATCAGATTAATTGATTGGAATATTTGGTCTGGTCCCAGCCTTTGTTAATCTGGAATGTCTCTATGTTTACTGATGGCAGAATTTGTTGACATACCCAATGCAATGTATCAGCTGGTGTGATGCATTAGCATTTTAGTGATGTACTGTGAATTTTTTTTTTTTTTTAAAGTTGACCCCTTATGGATAATCTATACACTGGATCCCAAATCTACGTCACCGTCTCCTCTCTTCTACCTGTCTCTCTGTTTTTGACTGAAGTGGACAGCATGGTGTAAATGTAATCAATAAATCTGAGAACACACTTGAGGATTACGGGGCCAATTTACAACAGCTTTGCTCAATAGACAGCTGAAGGGGAAATCTTGTTTAGAGGCTTGGTTGGAACTGATTGTCTGCACAGACTGTGACATTTTATAGATTCAATTCAAAAATCACATGTTTAATATTTACAGCATGACATCTACACTGATCTATAGCGTGTAATGATTTATGTCTGTCAATTCCTGACAGTGTATGGTGTCACCCCGACACACTGTCTCTTTCTCTGAGATTCACTCCTGACATCATTGATGTTTCAGGGGTCACGAGTTAGTCACTGCGCCTTGCCGAATTTTCAGCTGGTAGTTGCTGAGACAGATTGAAGTGACGTCATTTGTCAAGATGGATTGAAAATTGAAATCTTCTAATTTGTCCACAAGATTCCACCTGTGTTTACTTAGTCTGTCATACAGAGAGAGAGAGAGAGAGAGTACAGATGCTGTCAATATTGGCTCACACCTCCTCTATTTCTCTCGGCATAACAAACACTGTTTGGCAGATGGCTACATCAAAATTCAAAGCAAAGACGTTCCTGTTTTTTCAATGAAATTTCACTGCAATCAACATGTATCAAAGTAGGGTACCAGACTTTTTATGCTAAATTGAGTTTCAAAATGACTGCAAATGTCAAAGTCTTGTGGGTCTTGTGTTTGTATTTATTTGCTAATTTGTTTGTGATGCATGCTAACATAAAACTCTTTATTTTGCTTTGCTTTTGAATTGCATTCCCTCGTATTGACAAGCTTCCTTACATACACAAGGGATAAGAAAATTCTAGTAATTGACAAGAAGCATCCTGTAAGTGCCGATATAGAGCACCACAACACTGGGACTAGGACTCAAATGTATCTCTCCGCTTTACTAATGTGTTCTAATAATCGCTGTTTTAACTAATCATTTTCTAGTCGCTATCAATCTTAGATTGTAACAAAGTTTGTATCGCAGAGATGAACATATGTATACAAGTAGTTTAAAACACAAATAGTGGTGACCAGTTTAGGTATTACCAAGTTAGAGACTTCTTTGAGAAAGAGATAAAACCAGATCTTCCCCAGGAGCTGAATAAAGTAACTATAACATTGTGTAATGCATATAGAAACATTACTGGAAGAGTGGTTTCAACACTGTACCAGGGTCTAGAGAAGAGCAGAGGAACTACTACACTGTATATTAGAGACAGATGGGTAAAAGAAAGTAAAATGCCAATAACTGAAGAGGACTGGTTTAACATATGTGATGTACAGCGAACCACCACCAGCTCCAGGATGTGGAAAGAATTTTGTTGGAAAAATAAGATCAGGTTCTTTATTACTCCCAAAAGAAAGAGCAAAATTTCAACCACACAACAAACATGCTGGAGACGGTGTGGAGAGCAGAATGCAGGTCACACTCATGTTTTTTGGGAAAGAAATTATTGGAATGATGTGTGGGTAGAATTGAAAACAATACTGGGATATGAACTACCAAAGTCATGTGAGATATTATACCTGTGTAACCTGACAAGGAAAAATGTACAATATGAAGACGAATATCTGGTAAAAATTCTGTTGGCTGCGGCCAAGAAGGCAATCACCAGGAAATGGTGTAGAGAGGACCCTCCTACTCAGAGGAACTGGCTGGACATAGTGGAGGAGATAATCAACGTGGAAAAATTTACGTATATATTGAGACTTCAGCAAACAAAATTTGATAAGAAGTGCGAAAAATGGACAGATCATAAATCTCAAAGCAGAGACACCACCGAAAACTTGGACTGATGTCAGAGACATTTGAGGAATATTAATAACATGTACCCCACTGACCCTGTGATGTGTTCTTTAATGTGCTATATACCAAAAATCTTTATAAAATTTGAGTGAAAACAAACCAAAATAGAAGGAGCAACCATTTGCTGTATACTGGTGTTAGAAACTGAATATGATTCAGTCACCATGAACAATTATTGCACAATCATTAATCCAACCAACACTAACAGCAGTCAATCTCAGACAACCTAACATACTTAACAGTGGTTATTTTGAGGTGACAACATGTTAAAAAATAAACATATTAGCAGTTTGAATGAACTCAAGATCTCTGTGCCAATCTTGCATTTAAAAATATGACAAATGACCAATTCCTTATGTGAAGACACACACATCAGTCTAGAAACACAAGATAAAGGACATCAAATGTCAACAGACTTCTTGTCAATGTAGTATTAATATATTCCATAAAAATAAACTGTAGTGGAAGATGACCGATGGAATGAAGATTTCTTACTAAAATAAGCGCTGGTTGGTGTTGGTGGTGCACACTGAATTAAACACGGACTCAAAACACTATTTTCATCCATCGTTTGTCGTGAGTTTTTTTGGACTTTACCAGAGTAACCACTCTCTCTCTGCTTCCTGTTTGGTGCTAAAGAGAGTGTTATCTTTGTTTGTTTGATTTCAGGACATCACAAGATGAAAAAGACTGATATTTTTAACAAAGCGATATATATATATATAGATATATATAGAATATATAATATTAAAATAAGAGTATATATATAATATAAAGCAATATCACACTCAGGGTTGTGCTGTTGTACTAAATATCGGTATGCTGTGATTATCTTCTGTACAAGGCTGCACGGCCACAACCGAATCACAGCCGTGGTGATATTCAGTACAACAGCACTCTCTCTTGTGTGATATTGCTTTAAAAACCATTCCTCTGACTTGGAATAGCTAGATATTTTTGATGCATGTCTTTGTTTGCAAACCAATTTCCCCAAAGCCAAAGTGCTACTGGAGAAAACAGAAACCATTTCCCTCCAAGTGGTGTTCTATGGATTTACGAGAAGCACAGAGCAATTTATAGCTTGGCACTGACAAAAGGGGAAATGGGTCTGTATAAGCACACAGCTTTACATGTTTGATGGAGTTGAGAATGTGAAGAGTTTCGATTGTGAATATTCATTTCAGGAACACAGAGAGAGCAATGTATTTATCTGCCTGCTAGACCGTTGGGTGGATATCAGCTCCCTTGTTTTATCATCTAGGGTGCATCTTGTCTTGAGGCAGTCTCTCCCTCTCTCTTTAAAGTTCTGTCGTCGTTCCGAGCCGGAATTGTCTGTGGCCGATGGAAGTGCCTCTATCTGACCCAGATCATCGGAATGAGTTTTCTCACTGCAAGCATTCTGGAGACAATTCCCTGGCCGAGCAATGGAAATAAACCACTGGTTGAAACATCAGATAAAGAGAAGAACAATCAGTCATTGTATGTGTGTAAACATGCATTTGTGTGTATTTGTGAAGAGTGTGTGCATTTGTTCATGCAGGCCTACATGCAAGTGCCAATATGTGTGCATCTGTCGGTGTGTGATGGCTTACCACAGATCCTATCAGGCTAATACCTCTGTTGGGCCTTGGACTAGGCTGAGTGCATCTCCATGGTAATTCAGCCCTCAGTATTTCTCCTCCTCAAAATTGTGGGACAGGGAAAGAAAAAAAAAACAGAAACAAAGGCATGCAAGGTAAAACGGGATAAGAGAAAGTCAGGCACAAACACAGTGTGGAGGGGGGAGTGAATACAGAGAGCATGTTAATGTTATCGGATGTTGTGGAAAGCAGGTGATCAAGCCCGGAGGAGTCGGCGGGAGTCCAAGTGGATTTTGTTATGTGTGTATGTGTGTGCTTGTGTTTTATCAGTGCTGGGAAACCTGGTAATAGCGGGTGTGTGGATTACACGATCATTATGTTCAACTTCCGCTCCTTAATACATGCTAAGTGGAAACTATTTTCCACCAGGCATGGGAGTACACACATTAACAATCACACAAAGCCTGCAAATTAACATAAATTTAATTGTGGTGGAAGGTAATTGTGGTAGTTGTACTATTGTAGGCTAGATCATTGTTAAACCATAATATAAAAGTACCAAACTATCCATCACAATCTGAGGAGAGTTTTAGCTCCACTGGGACTGGAGAAGGTGAATGAAACATACATGTGATCTCTGGATAAAAGACTCGCTTCGAACTTTGAAACAATTTTCTCTTGGACTGCCTCTTGGCAAGTTAACTAAGGTGCAGATTCCAAGAAAAGTTTCCAAGAATAGTTCTAAAGTTTATGTCTGAATGTTAAGTCCATTGCCTAAGAGACTGTAAAATGTTTTAAAAAATGACAGGAATAAATTACAACACCTGTGTCTTTAAAGGGTCAGTCAACCTAAATCACAAAATATATATATGACTCTTCTCCACTTGTCCCTTGTGGTACCTAGTTATCCAGACAGTTTTAATTTCATGTGCCAAGTTTTTAATGTATCTGCTTCTGAAACCAGTGCCAAAATCCCAATGCAACAGAGGAGAAGTGTGTTCTGTTTGTGCAGCTCAAAGCACTGAAAAATTACATTTGAAAACCTCAACAGTGGCGTGTCCTTCGTCTGTACTCTGGATAATCTTACAGACTTTGAAAGTAGTTCCAATGAAAACTGATGACAGCAAAATAATATTTTTTAGAGTGCTGGCACATAAAACTAAAATTACCTCCAGTAAATAAAGACTGTGATATCTGTAAACCAGCCCTTTGGTACTGTGAGTAATTAATAAGTTCAGGTTGTAAAATGTCAGAGTGGTGTGTACTACAGATTGTCAGCACAGTGACGTAGATGCGCCTTCATCAAAAGCTAAAGCTGTGGGCGTCCTTGTTGGCGAGAAACGTGCAACTGCAACATCCACTGTTTGATTCCAGCTGGAGGCTTTTATTGCACATCATCGCCTTCTGTTTCCATTTACCCTTTTACTAGTCCAGCCATCCTCTCAACTGCTTCTCCTCTTCAGGGTTATTTTTGCTAATGTACCTGAATTTTTCGTTGTGAGCGGAATGGATAATGTCTGAATGACATTACAAATTATGAATTTTGAATTGGAACAGTCACTGGAGCCAGGCCCTTATCATGCAGACACAAGAGCAGAGCTACTCGTGAAAAGAGACTCTTACATAGAAGAGCTCTCAATCTACCCAAAAGCACATGTGGATATAATATATGTGCAATTTAGAGAAGCATGTCATTGATGTCATTTACAAATCTTGTATCTCCAATTTACCTATTTTGTAAGAGACAGGAATTAATGCCCACACAAATGTCATGGGAAAGGTGTGGGAGTTGGGAGAGGTTGTAGGGTTGATGGTTTTTTAGTGTGGATGTGGACTACGGGGAACAAAGATAGTAATTATTTGATTGTGTCATCTTTTGAATACTAACAAAATAACTAGACTCTACAGCAATAGCTGCTCTATGTTTAGTATGTAACATTGACCATGTTTACCATCTTAATTTAAGTAAAGCAGAGGCTGATGGAAAGGCCAACCAGTTTTCCAGGCATTTTCATGTCATAAAATAAATGTAGTGGACGAATAAAAAATTCACCTGATGATCACTGAATGAAAAAATTAATGGATGATTACAATTTACCCTGAGGGGAACACAAATGGCTGCACCAAATTTCATGAGATATTTCACTTAAAACCACAAATGTCAACCTCATGGCAGTGTTAAAGGTCCAAATTAACCAAAGCTGCTAGAATTCTGTCCCCTGTGGGGTCCACGGTTGTCTCTAACAGACATCACATTCACATTTTCCTAAAAACCAAAATGCAAAACAACATCTGCATTAGCTACGTGATGCATATTGTTATTCTACTATTTTGGAAAGACAAACACCAAACATTCCAAGCCGGTCTTGTTAATTTTACAAACCTTATGTCTTTCTATGCAGTCAACTGTGGCCAGCTACATGTGCAGATGTTGAGATTAACTGTGGGTTGACTAGTGCAGATGTGTGCGCACTGTAATTCAGACATCAAACTGACAGCTTGGCAGCTCTAGGTGCTCAACCAACTGTGCTGCTGTCACAGGTTCAGGCCTGGCTGCCACAATGCAGCAACACGACTGACGTGAAAAAAAAAACAAAAAAAAAAAACACGACGTTGTTGCAAGTGAACAGATCTGATCTGTCTCCAGATATGTCTCCTAAAAGTGTGGGTTCAATTATTGGAATGTAAGCATGTGTGAAAGACACCTCAAGATGTTCCATGTCAAGGATTTAATTGCTTATATGTCATACCCACTGGTGTGTGTGTGTGTGTGTGTGTGTCTGTGTGTGTGTGTGTGCATCTTTTTGAGAACTGTTGCGATTGTACAGTCACCTCCATGATAGTTAAATATGCAGAAGACGTGTCAGGATTTAATTGTCACACAGTGAGGCTCTCATCTTCAAGCTGATTTGACTCCAGTTCAGCAGTGGAAAGTTCTTCAATGGGAATTCTGCATGACAGCCTCATTTTTTAGCTATAATGATCACATCTGATGATCCAGAAGAATCATTTAATCACAATGTTTCTCTTTTTCAACTGTAAATGACTCTAAATGCTTTTCTAATAAATGTACAAAATGGATTGTTTTTCTTTAAAGGTTAAAAATGACTAGTTTGAGACAATATATCAAAGTACATTGTTCCAAATGTCAGTGTAAGCTGTGGATGGGCATGAAACAAAGTACATCCACTCTGTAGGTTGTTTGACAGTATATGTTTCACATACCAAATAGACTTGGATGACTGGCCTTTTGGCGGTTGTCCTGTCAAGCAACACAAAGGTTATTTCTGTCATGATGAAGAGCCTAAAATGACACAAACAGATTTACATAACAGCCATTATTGAATGGACATGTCTCTCATGTTCACCTAGCTTCAGCATAAAACATCTGTACAGCCATTTAAAGGGTTCTATTCCCATGTGGGAAAAGCTGATTTTAGGTGGTTGCAGGTAGCCACTGTGGCTTCAATGAAAATAGAAATAATTGGAAGCTAGTGTAATGATCAATTACAATAATAGAATATCAGAAGACCATAGCTACAATGTACTGTAGGCTAAATTTAAACTACTATTGTTCCCTTAAAGAACAACAAAAATACCTGTTTGCAATTTAGGCCAAAAAAGTCTTCACTGTGATTAAAAACTCCAATCAACAATCTTCATTTTCATATCTAAAAAACACAGTAGCATTCTAGGCTTAGACAAAAGGAGGCTCTATCAAATCTGGTGTGATGCTCCCTTTGCCTACACCAACACTACAAACCAATATGTGAACAAAGTTAAACAGTGTAGAGTTGGGTCTATTTGTTGCATTGATTAAATGTCTCATACTGTACATCAAGACAGATGCAGACTGCTCTGCATTAAAAACTAAAATGACTCTCAAAAAGTTGATTATGTTAATGCTGCACTTCCAGAAACTGTCTGTTGGCAATGGTAACACTTTGCATGTTGCAAATCCTTAGTTATTGAGTAGTGGACAGAGCGTTGTGTTTAGAAAATGGCAATGATAATGCAAAGATGCCAAGTGATGCAGCTGCTTTCATTTGTCTATACTGTACAGTGCTACAGTATATCACTATGATATTACTAGTGCTATATTTTCTTTATGTGAATCTAATATGGTATGCTCTGGCCTCTCTTGAAAATGTTGCTGCTTTTAAATGCCAGGAATCCATCACTGACAAAAGGCCTCCAACTCTGCATAAACATTTATTGCATTTAAATATTGATAATTGAGGTCAAGGTAGCAGTCCATCACTCCAAGCCTTTAGGTTAAAAACATTGCAAATGTTAGAAATAAGTGGGTTTTTTTTTTTACATTTGAAAATTTCACATACACAATCCTACCTGTAAAGTTTCTCTCAGTGTCTCATTTCTGTGGGTCTTTTGCCCTTTCTCCAGCCAACACACACGCACACATGCACACCTACCTTGAGGGTGTGTGATGTATGCAGTCAGGCCTGATAAATGAAAGTGTCTAGGAAGAGGAATGAGTTGGTGCCTTGACCTCCCTCCTGGCATGGGCATCCTTCTCTAGAATGCCTTATCATCAGACAAATGGTCACAGTGGTACACACGTCACTCCCTAAAAACGTGCACTTCTAGTAGCCCAAGTATTCAAGCCATCAAACCTAAGAAAAAATGTCTGAGATCATGCACAAAGGACATGCTGCGTCTCACTTCTTAAAGGATTTTACTGAAAACTTTAAATAAATGGTATAAACCACACTCCAGTGCCAGCAGAGTTGATTCAAACTGTAGGAACATCCATTTTCTATTCAAGTATATGAGGCTTCAAGGTAAAAGTTTAAGAGAAAAAGTAACTCCCTTGGACTAGTTGATTTCAAAGTGAATTAGACGTAATCCTGCAGAGCTCTTCCTAAAATGCTCACAATCATTGAGCACTTAGATCAAAACTTGCCCTCACAAACTATTTTGCTCACATTAAATGCTCATGCAATTCATATACAAATCACTTGTGGCAAACTGATCATTTCATGGAATGATTTACATTTAAATTGAAAGTTTCTAACAGATAACCAGTCCAAGAAACTTTACAAAAAAAGTCACCCGTGACACTGAGGATTTTTTCTTTTCCGGGAAATTTCTCAAAATTGCAACTTTTGACTCAAAAGAACATTGACACTTAATTTTCTCTCCAGTACTCCGTCATAAAAAATTCAGAAAGAATTCAGTCAAAGGAAAAAAAGATTGACTCTACTGTTTGATTCCTTCCTCTCAAAACAATAATAAGAAAATGGTCTAGATCCCTTTTGAGATATACCATAATTATACTGATAATTGGATAGCCATAAGCATGCTGTTGAGCCTCTGTGCCATTACAGTTCTCGTTCTCATAACATTTCCTCTGACATTAAATTGTCCGCAAGGTAACAACTGACACACTCTGAAAAGATCAAGTAAAACGAACATGAAAAAATAAAAATATCTTCAAGCGTCCTGTGCGTGTGATGGGGTGATTGTCTGCAGTGCCTGTGAGTAGGTGAGTGACAGTCGGAGCATGTGTGTGTGAGTGTGAGTGTGTTTGTGCGTGTGTCTGAAAGCGAAGGAGAGAGAAATGGTATGCCTGGCAGTTGGTTCACATTTTAGATTTAATAATTCATCTCTCAAATGGATCAATAAAAAGATAGTTCACTGAAATGCTACTGTCCTTTCAGCACTTAAACTATTAGAGAGTGTGTGTTTGTGTGTGAGTGCGGGTGTGCAGTTGCAGTATGTGTGTGTTTGTACGTGTGTGCACCATGTGAAGTTTATTTGAATTTGTGTTATTCATAGTGAACATAAAAGTACCAAACATGCTATATATATGAGTCCATGCTTGCAGAGATACAGATGGTAGTGTGTAAGGAATGTGTACGGACTGTGACATCTCAGTCAGAATACTGACTGTGCCACATTAAAAATATTACCCCTGGCCAAAACTCAAATTTGGAAAGGTTCCATTGCTCTTCTATGCCCTGATAAGTAAATTGAAGGAGGCCATATGAGGCATGATTACATAAACGTGTGTGTGTGTGTAGAGACAGAAGCAAATAGAAAAACATAATCCATCTATCTCTCTGTTTCTGTTGTAAAGATAAAAATCATTTTAGGCATCTCATCACGTGTCACGCAACATTAAAACAAGATTGTCTGACCTCTGTTCTCTTGTTATTTCATGCCTTTGAGTGTTTATTTAAAGATGCAACTTTTCACATGAGTCAGCTGTTGTGTAGCCAGTAGCTTTGTGGTTCGCAGCATAAGAGAGAGAGAGAGCAGAGAGCAAAAGAAAGCAATGGGTCAGTTCAGTATCGGGGTATCAGTGAGATTAAAGTCATGGCAGAATATGAGATATTCTACATTATGTACAACCTATTTGTTTATTGTGTCACCCAACAGGAAGTAGAATGGTAAAAAAAATGAGTCATGATGTACGTCACATGTCCCATTTTTTTCTTTTAGAAAACGGAAGAATTTCTTCTTTCTGTTTCTACCTTATTTGACAAAAGTGAGAGACGACAGCAAGGACAGACAGTACCAAGACACAGACAGTTCATGACATATATTCATGGGATTAAAGCAATGTTATGACTGAATTGTGTGCATTGTATCCCGCCATAAACTTGTATCTAGATTTCATTTTGTTGCCATTTGGGCAGACTTCTCTGACTGACGCGGACTTTCTTCCAAGGACGATAAAAGATTAATACAGAGTAATACTCTGTAGAAATCACATGGATATGTCTTCAAACCAGGTGATAAAACAGTGTTACCTCTGGCCTTTTAATAATGATTTAATTATGACTAATCCCTTAAAACAGGCTTGATCATTTCATTTGACTACATTCTGGTATAAATTGGCATGTGCAGTATAAATCAGTTCAATGTTGGGGAAAGAGAGATGATGCGCACACAAAAACACTCGATCACTGGAGCAGCAGATAATGTGTGAAGCAGTCATGAGTTTTACTATTCCTAGTAAAGTATGCTCTATAAAGTTCTGTTGTTACTCATGTCCCCATAAACCTCAGTTTTACTCCTGAGACACAAATACAGTATGCATACTGTGAGACGGGTCAAACACACACACACAGACACCAATCAATTTACCGTTATGTAACCGTGTTGGGTATCTATGTCAGTCTTTTTGTGCAGTCATATACAGATCCTTGTAAACAGTAAATTTTCTGCCTGAGTTCAGGTCATAGTGTGAACTAACGGGCCAATAAGTCATTTTAAGTGTGGATAGTAAATTTCTCTGGAGCTATGAGAGACAATGAAAAATCTTTGCTTTCACACGAGGTCAAAGTTCACAATAGTTCCTTTCTGAAGCAGCCATTTATCTCTGCTTACTGGCAGTGTTTAGTTCATTGCAGGGCTGCAACTGTTTATTGAATCGATCATCGATTAATCTACTGATTGGGTTTTCAATAATTATTCATATGTGAGAATGTGAAGCATTTATGCTTAAACCGCAGCCCATTGTGTGAGGAATTTTGTAATATTCTTGCCTATTAATCATCTGGCAATCAAATAATTAATGAACTGAATGATTTCTAGTTTAATTGAACTAATTACAAAATAGGTGGCAATACAGGAACTCCATATCTAAAGCCCTCATAAATATTCATGATGTTATTTTCAGTCCGAATGTTAGCCATGATTCCCTCTCCAAATTATCTGCAATCATTTGTCTTCGTCTGGCATCTTAAAAATAATTTTCTATCCCAGCAGGAAACATGGTATTAATATCACGGTGATGCTTACTGTCTCAGACCTCAAATATGCTGTATGTCAAAGAGTTTTAATAAGCTGACTTTTATGCACAACCCAACGTTACCAATAACTTTTTGGGATCATGTTGTTACGCTGTGTTCCAGTCAAATTTGGAGGTCAAAAATTCCAGGCGTCTAATTGTGACAAACTGATATTTCTTTAGTAAGTATACACACAGTTGAACCCTCAGCAGTGTGACCTTGTATACAAACAAAACCAAAGAGCAAAAAAGCATGCATGATTTCCAAGAAGGATGTTGGAAATGTACGGAGCATTAGTTTGGGTCTCTGGATCTTGCTTGAGTTCTGGCTGTGCAAGGAATGTTGATCTTTTTTGGCTCATTTTGAGCTTTGGCTGAGTTCATTTGATTTTAACTTGGAATGTGTTCAAGCTTTTAGGCGCAAGTCAATTTATGCATACAGTGTTATTGAAAACATGTGCTCATTTATTAGCTCCTGGATTCAAAAGCCCTGCTTTCATGTCTCGTAAAAAATCACATCTACTTGTATCGCCGTGTGCTGCACTCTATTTTGATGATCTGCTGCAAAGGTTTATTTGACACATTTGTTTTTTTATTTATGAGGAATGAAACAGGTACTTAAAAATAAACACATACTTTTGATCCATGATACACTATTATTGTCTACAATGGTTGGAAGCATTTGCCCGTCAGGTTTCCCTGACATAAAAACTAAAAAATGTTATGCCTTGTCACGGATGATATAATTCAACCCCAGCCATGCAGCGCTGTTATCTGTGAGAAATCTCTCACATGACACAGCAAAATAGATCCACGCATGCACAAGTGCACCAACAAAGCCTTAAGGATGATTAAAAAAATACATAGAGATCTGCACACACAAGCACACACTTACACATTTGAGGAAGGTAAATAAATCCAATAAAGATTTTCTCAATCTATTACTCACACTGGAAGCCACAGCGAGGGATGCGACGCAGCAGTCAAAACACAGTGCAACAGAGAAGTACACCACACACACACAACCACACCACACACCACACACACACACATATATATATATTATAATATATATATATAAAATAATATAATATATATATATATATATATATATATATATATATACATACACACACACATATACACACACATACACAGGATATAGACACAGGGGATGACAGAGTGGCCCAGGGCTGTCATGGGAGAGTGGGCTGTCATTTGGAGAGGTGAGCTAAGGGACCAGGAGAAAGGGTTGGAGCAGAGAGGAGAGAAGGCAAGTGGCAAGATAGAGCCAAAGAAGAAGAACTAAAACAAAAAACAAAAAACAAAAAAAACAAGTAATCTAAAAGACTGTATCATGTTAGAAAACATGATTTACTTTAACAATGGCACAAATAGTTAGAAGAATTAGAAAGACAGAGCCATGACTGGTGTTGAGGAAGATCAAAAGGGGGAGATAACAGTATAAAAAGATCAAGCTGAGAAAGAAACCACAATTGATAGGTAAAAAAGGTTTGCCTCAGCAAGACACTTCCCCACTGATATATATATACTTGAGGGTATTGGATATTCAGCTGATGTATTAGCCTACTGCTGTGCTACAAAAGTTATGTATTGACATCCCAAAGAGAAAACTAATTGCAGACTATCCCCAACAGGGAAACTACTTAGGCCTGTTTCAAGGAAAATACTTTTTAAAAATCAATAGGTTGGTGTTAATATTACAAAAAAACTGTGAGGAGCTTCGTTAGCACTTTTTTCCCCTTCTTTTATTGCACTGGGTATTTCTAAAGTAATCATTTGCAACATCAAAAGCATGTGGTAGGCCTTTGCAATTTAATTAATACAATAATATTAATTGATATAGCAACAATATTAACGTTAAGTAATGTTAATGTTTAATGTGCCAGTAATATGATGATGAGATTACTACATCATTGCTTAATAATAACTCTTAAAATGGACAACTTTTTTCAATTTAACTTGAATGAAGTACATGTTGAAAGCACAATATAATAGCTATAGTTTCCCAGGAAATTTAAGGTTCTATTTATGAGATATTGACTAAATGATTGAACAAACTTATGCGTTTTCATTTAATGGTAAAGTTACCCCAATACCAACTGCTTCTGTAGTTACTTGTTTGTGTGAAGCATTAAGTTACTCAATCCAAGATATAACTATGCAATGCACATCATTACAATGGAATTTGTCTGTTCCCAAATTCGATATACAATTCAATTTACCTCTTCGGTGAACATGCTTCTTTCTTCTCTCTTACACAAATATGGTGTTGATCATTATTTCACAAAGCTAAGCTCTGAGAAAAATGAAACAATGATACCCTTTTTAAAACTTGTCTTTTTCCACTATAAAAATTAGAAGAGTTTGACTTCTGGACTAATGTTAGAGGTCCATGAGTATACTCTACCGCTCCATAGCTAGCTGGTGACTTAAAATTGGTGTGATCAGATACATAACCAACACCCAACTGTTGTATCTGGTACTTTTTGACAATTTGTTGAATTAATATTATTGGCTGTTGAAATCTGCTGCCTAAATTTGTAATTTCAGCTGATGTGTCAGGCACTTTGCCAGTCTTAAGTACAAGCCTTGTGTTTGACATTGAATGTTGACTTACTGAAAACAAACTGTGAGCCATCATGAAATTAATGTGATTGTTGGCCTAACTTTTATTCGGCTGTGGTTTTGACTTCTATTTTACACTCTGCTCCCTCACACGTGTTCATTTATTCTGTTTAATTAAACCTCAGGTCAGACTGAAAATGGGTAAAGCTGCACTGACGTCACCAAACCCATGAACTAATAAGAACAGGGTCAGACAGATGCAGAAAACTTTTTTCAAGGAAAAAAAATAAACAGATATCACAGAGTGTGTGAGAATTAGAAGAAATAATTTGATAATTGGTCCTGGCCCTTAAAACTAAGTATTTATTTGCAGGTCAGTATACTGTGGATAAAAACAAGTTAAACCAAGTCTTCTTTAAGTCAGACTGAGACTTAGGAGGCGATGTGTTGACGCATGGTTCTGCTCTGTTTCTGTGGTTCCAGGCTTTTACATCACCTCTCACAAGCTTGAAGTGTGCAACAGCGTGGAACGTGCATTGCTTGAACTTGAAAGTGGTTTAACTCCCCGGGTATACAGTTACACTTTGACAATATTCACTGTCTTCTGTGGTAGTGAAAGTAACAGTCACCTCAGATCTAATGGATGTCTTACCTCTAAGAGAACGCAAAGCTGCATTTTTGGCAGTCTGACAGAGTTGACATTCAGCCATGAAAGTGGACGCCGATTTCAAAGATTAAAAAGGAAACTGGTGAGCATGTCTCTCTGATCTGTCGCCAAGTATGTGAATTTGTTTGTACTGTATGTGTCTGCTTGGTGTTGCGTCTGTGTACAGTATTGTGAGTGTGTACGCTATCTTGTCTGTTATACTGCGCTTAGATCTGCAATCTACAGTAGGATGACCTTTTGTTTACAAAAGCTGAGGCCAATTTTGACTTCAAATGATGGGACAGACACAAAGCCTCAAGCAACTTACTGACACAGAGTCCACAGTGCACTATTTACCCATTGTAACTGTGATTAAATACTGTAAATACTCTCTCTCTCTCTCTCTCTCTCTCTTTCTGACATATCGGCTTCCATGCACTGTTAAACATTCATATATATATATATATATATATATAATAATAATATATATATATATATATATATATATAGAGAGAGAGAGAGAGAGAGAGAGAGAGAGAGAGAGAGAGTTGCTGCTGTTTATATTTGTATGTTCATGATTTTGTTCAGCCATCCCAGTGTATCTCTTTATGAATACATGTAAACATTTAACTTATACAACAAAATGTTAATAAATCAAAGAAAAATCATATATTGACAACTGGGTATGCAACCCAATCCACTTGAACACACTAAAATCAACTACATGTAATCTTCTGCATATTGGGAATAATGTGATTTATCATTACATGCTGGTATTTTCACTGGCCCAATTTAAAAAAAAAAGAGATTTAAACATGTGTTTCTTAATTAAGATTGAAGGGAACTTTGTAATTTGGAGCTGACTGTTTAAAGTCCATCCAGAATTTGTACCCACTGAGCTCATGCAGGTCCACATGTGGCTGGAGTAGTACACATCAAACACGAGGCAGGGCTGACCGCCAGTCTATCATAGGGCTAACACAGACAAACAACGATTCACGCATATGGGCATGTAGAACTAACAATGAAACTAACCTGCATGTCTTTAGGGGACTTAGAAGAAACCCACACAAGACACAGGTGACAACATGCAAATAGTGCTTTGATGTGGCAGCAACTACTACTAGTAACTACTAAGCCTGTGCTGCCTAATAATTCTCAAGTTATAGACATGAGTATCTTAATACACTGGTCCTTTAATCTTAAATGTGCAAAGACAATAGTTTAAAACAATTTGACAAAAAAGTTCTCTTGTAAAGTTATAACTTACTACTAAAACTATGAAAGCTACTAAAACATAACAAAGATATATTTGGGAGAGTCAAAGACAGAAAAAAAAAATCTCCTGTAGGTCTTTAAACACAACAGTGGTCAAACCCAGGGGTCAGCTAAAAGACTATTTGTTTCAAATGAAGACATATTTGTTCTGTTGACGAGACTGAAGCTGCTCAACCGGCTAAAACTTTGATACAGTAGACAGCTGTGCTTGACAAAGACGATGTTCAGAAGAATGATGAGGGAGGGGGGAGGAACAAGAAAAGAAGGCGGGACGGACAGAAGGAAGAGCAAAGGATCGAAGAACTTTAAGGATAACAAATGTGACACGACTGCCTTGAAGAAGGAAGGGTTGTCTGACTAATGGAGAGAGAGGGGGGAGGAGGTAGAAAAAGGAGATGGACACAAGAGGTCAAAATAGGATTCAAAACCTAGAGGAAAAGTAAGATGCATGAAAAGCAGACAGAAGTGTATTTAAACGAGGGTCCCTTCCAGCCTGTACACTCATTGTCCTCTTTACCCCTGGCTGTCTTTTTGCTTCATTTCATCTCCTTCCAGTCGCTTCTCCTCTTATCATCCTCTGTTCTTTTCGTCTCTCATCTGCCTTTCTCATTTCCTTTTGCCTCATTGCTCCTCATCTCGCTGTCCTCTCATCGTCTCTCCTCTTGAAGGTTTCAATATGACATTGGGACTGCTTATTCACTGGTACCATCCTTGAGCGAACTGCATATATGACCTGACAGCCACTCACACACATGCACACGTGATTCAGATGCACATTAACATACGAGGGCAGTTGGACTCACATACACACACACACATAGACAGAGAGCCAGTAGGAACAAATAAGATGAATGACAAGTGGCATAAGTGGAAAGAAGAAGAAGCGCTTCCGTGAATATCAAAAGACCTTGTGCAGAGGACAGAGTGACCCTTCCTTGTACACCCTTTGCCTCATCAATCCTGCCGACATCCTAACATGCATGTTCAGTTTGACTCATGATTAAAAGTGTGCCGTCTTACCTGCAAACATATGGTCCCCTAATCATAAGCACCTATAATTGTGTTTACTTGCGTACATATGCTTCATGCTGTGATGACAATCAGACCTGTAAATGCAGACGAAGATTAAAATGTAGAGTGAACCGTTTTAGAGGGAGGTGGAAATCATTTATCATAGGAGCACACACAAACACACACAGTGATTTCAGGCTTTACCATTCATCAGCAGTAAATTATGGGGCTGGTTTCTTTTTGTTTTTATTTATTTATTTGTATGTGTGCTGCAGTGCTAGCACAGATCCCATAATATTAAAAGGTCTTATTTATTTATTCATTCTCTGTGCAATCTGTGCAATTCTATAGCTAAAACAACAAGCCCAAATGAGACACAATCAATCATTTGTATATCTATTCATATATACATATATTGTATACAGGAAGCAGAGAGCAGGGCAGAGGATAGAGCCAGGAACTGTAGCTAGAGGGAGGTCATGCGGTGTCATATGTCATGTTTTATACCAACTCAGTGCCTTGATTCTGATTTATAGAGTTTTTCAAGTTTCTGAGTCTAAGATTGAGCTGTCTGGTTCCTGCAGCCACCCTCTTTGTACTTGTACATTTTTATACCAAGAACGTGGTAATAGATTTGGTAGCACTGTGGGGAAGTAGCACTCACAAATGTACAGTATGTACAGCATTCAATAGATTTATGCACCAGAACTGAAAGGTGTATAATCTGCGTCGTTCCTTCGTATCATATTTTATGCCTGCTTTCCATTCAATTATTGTGTCTGCTTGAAATGTATACTAGATCATCAAAAATGTACTTAGTATTTAGTCTCATAAATCAATTACTGGCATAAAAAGTTGGCTACATTTGACAGTGACTCATAAACATGGATGCATTCTGGCATTGTGACTCTATCCCCCAGTGCGATGTATTAATAACGCACGCACACACGGGCACACACACACACACACACACAAACACAAGCTGGCATTCTGACTCCATCCCTGGGCACAGCACATAAATCTTCCCTAATAACAGCGGTGGCATTTCAGCAACAATAGGGATTACACACAACCTCTGTCGAATGGTCTACCAGCCAGAACACACACGGACACACACGCACACGCACACGCACACACACACACACACACACACACACACACACACACACACACACACACACATGACTTAAGATACACAATATGTTGCAAGCTCCTCAAATTCCACGAAAGAAAAAAGGAGCCAGAGAGAAAAAGAGAGAGACAGAGAGAGAGAAAACTTTCCCTTGATTGCTCTTGTTTCCTCTTGTCAGGCCGTATTCACAGTGCAGCCTCATATTGGCAGAACCTGACAGCGTTTTACTGTGTGCTAATGCAGTTAACCGCATGGATTAATTTTGAATTTCTGCCACCATGGTACAAGTATGTGGTATATACATAGCACATAATCAATTAGGATCAGGTTTTGTGCTGTATAGCAGAAACTAATCTATCAAGAACACCTCGATCGGGACTTGTTGTGGAGCAACTGGAACGAGGCGTCATGAGCTGTCAGATAATCACAGGTTATAAACAAGTCTGCAAATCTTTTCAGATTATTTCAACTACTTCATTCGAAGGTGAAGACACAATAAAATACACCTGTATTGTTGCTATTAAGGCTTCTTTGCACAACTGTGCCAAAACCAGAACGTTTTTGGGGTTGTTTAAAACCTGATTGCGTCCGATTGCATGTGTCTATTGCCCTTTTGGACCCCTTTTTAGCAATGTTGCCTCATTCAGAGATCATCAACATCATCATTGCTGATAATAATGACCTGCGCTACACAAATAAAACAATAAAAGCCTTCCAAGGAAGGAATGGAAGCATGGGATTGTGCCTCCTGAGCTACCATAACATTTTTGTTGTGAAAATGATGAAGAGAAAGAGAAATTAAAAGTTTGATAATAATATCAACAGAACAGACAAACTGGACTCTTTTGCATGTTTCATAGTGACCATAGTTTCTCCTTAACACTAAGAAGGAGAGGGTGAGGTGAGGGAGTTGCAATCAGCAATTACACTGCTAGACGCCATTAATTCCTACATAATGGTACGTTAACAAGGCGAATGGGACCATTTTACAAAAATACAATACAATATACTGCACACTAGGAATTAAATCTATTGAATCTGAATCAATTTCTACATGCATCTGTGATTATGTACTATATGTCCTGCAACAAATCATATCTCCCTGTAGTTTTTCTGGAAAAGCAGAACTTAAACCACAAAGAAAACCCAAACACGTGTGTGTGAGTGTGTGTATGTGTGCATTTAAGTGTTTCTTAAAGTCCTCCAACAGCTGGGTGCTCTTGATTTAACAGCCCATGGGACCCTTTTATTCCCAAACAGTTCTGCTTGTTGATAACAGCACTCCAGTGAACACAGCAGACGGAAGTATCTTCAAAATCAGCTGCCAGTAATTCAGCTGAAGTAGTACTTTAACATCAACTGATATCAATAGATTGAGTGAGATCCCAGGATCAAGTCAATTTAGAAAAGGTCAAGCTCCACTTATGCTGACTAAAACACCAACTTCACTTTTCTGGAATGTACAGTATATGAATCAACAAACCTGACACACAATTGCATTGATGAAAAGCACAAAAGCGCATTTACCTTTAGCCCTATAAAGTGTCAACTGCACAGTCAGATCCAGATATACACCCCTACAGCTGGCGGAGAAGTCTGTCTTAAGCCAGCTTGTCCACCTGGCATGCTTTAACCAACTGTTGAGGGACAGAAAAAGCCACAATTTATGCTCGTAAATATGTTCTACCCTGATATGTCCCTGCGGGATCTGCTACGACAACAATGTGTCCCACACTAATGTTCTAATGAATGATGGTGAACGAGTTTTCTGAAGCGCCACCACAAATAATGGAAATTTGTCAGGTAGTTTGTGAGACTAGTCAGACTATTCATCACTGTCATGTTGTCTCAATTTCCATCTGTACGTTAAGGAATGAATATAAACTGTTCTGCTGCGGTAATACTACTACACTATATTGATTTCTAGGCTGCAAAACAAAATACTGATCACTACAGACACAATTTGTAGAGGACAAACATAATTAAGCCTCAGCTCAAATCGTCATTGACGTTTATGGTTTGTACATGATTCGGTGTGTTAGTTCAAAGATTTTAAGTGTCCACTGTTACACTCAAGCTTTCTGCACAACATCCTGTGAAATCACAAAGCCCAAATGCACAAAGAGGTACGTGCTCGGACTGTCAGTGAATCTAATGTCCTGAGAGGAGAGTTAAGGTCAAGACCAAGACCAAACAACATTTAAAGTCAAATGTGTTTATTAGCTTATTATATACTGTTACTATTTGCAGTAATGTTAATGATTGTTCAGACAGATTGCATACTACTGTAGATTACTGCTTACAGTTGCTGCTTTGGTAGATAGTTAGTGATTACAGCGTACTAATGATTATTGTTTGTAATAACTTGCAAGCCATTATAGGAAAATAATCAGGTGTTAAAGTCATAAAGCCCATAACCTACTGCAGAGCCTGAAAGTTGTTTAACTGCTGTTCCTAATTGGTCTGTCGCTTAAGCACTTATGATTAGGTGCTTCAACTTACAAAACCTCCAACTGTTAGAATTGCCGACCGTTAAGTCATCACTTAATGCGTGAGGCTCGGTAACAGGCGATGGAGATACACAGGAGTGTCACTGACGTCCTGAAGAGTGATTTCCACACACCGTGACTCAAGACTCTCCCCTATAATTACAGCTATTGATAAGAAGCAGCAAGCACTTACTCATAATTACTGGTCTCTCTTCTAGGTAACAGCTGCTGGCCAGACATTGCCAGAATTTCTGAATGGGATTTGTATAACTCAATATGAAGTAATAGAAGAAAGTAGAGCGGTGGGCTTGTATAAGGGAGGTATAGTCAAACCGACAGTTTACTGGTTTTTGGCTGTTTATTAGCAGTTTTTGCAAACTTCAGAATGTAATACTTCACTCTGTTGCTGCCTCTATGATGCCCGACCTACTTCTCACTTCTCTTCTGATTGAGCCTCTGCTGTCCTCGCCGTGTTTTTGTCTTCCCTGGAGTCAGTCGACGGGAAACTGCTAAAAATATTTCGGCTCTAGACTAGAGCTGAAACACTACACTTTCCCCGCTTGCTCCTTAGCTCACTGACTGAGAGTCCCCCCCAAAAAATAGCAATCAGCTCCCCCTGTGGTAAACATAGTAAATCTAATAATATTACCAAAATCCTGTACACAACACGCTGTATTACTTTATTAAAGTCTGGTGCTTGTTGCACAACATTTAACCATTGGATCTACTGTGTGCAGTCTCCACAGTGCACATCATCACTCCATTTTTCTGACCTCAGAATAGTGAGGTATCCAACTATTTCTGTAACTTCCCGAAAGCAACAATCCGACATGCAAAGGTGTAAAAGTAGGCAGGATTTTAACATTGCTCTCTTTTTTTCACTCTACACACAACTTACAAGTATTGCCATTTATATATATATATATATATATATATATGTATATACATACACACACACACAGAAATATAAAATCAGGCTTTTTATCATCACAGTCTGTGAGTTTAATTTGAAAATCACTCATTTCATACAACTTGTTAGGTTAAGTTCTTTTACTGACATTTCTAAAGGTACATGAATGCTTTTGAGGAGAGACTTAAAGTACACATTGTTATCCCAATTTGAACAATTATCGCATCTCGCCCTCTTTTATTGAAGGCAGGCTTTTCAAATCACCATGTTGAACAGCAGTAACACCTACAGCCTTTAGCTTGGCACAGGTGATGGAGGTTAGGAGAGGCAGCTAACCTTTATAAAAATGGGGAAAATACATAATCTAGTAACAAGTTTGTCTTTTTAGCTGGTTAGTCACTGATATGTTCACATTTGGACATTACCAATGTAGTGTTTAAAGTTTGAAGGGTGTGTGAACCCCACAGCTTTACAATCAGAAGTTCTAATGTGATAGGTGAATTGTAATTGCTAAATATTAATTAAAGCAGCGACAGGATAACAGATTTGTTTAATTTTTTTTTTAATTTATGTTACTGTTTATGGAGGGCGACAAAGACGACAAAGAAGTGAGCACAGACAGGAAAAGAGGATGTTCAGGGGCAGCAAGAACAATAGATAAAAATGCACGGGAATCCATTTAATCTCTGAGGAGGACAAAAAGCAAAAAAAGCAAAATAGATTTGTTTTTAAATGGCCACCGCCACAGCAGACACGAGGGAGGTGCAAGGCTCTGCTCTGCTGGGACGCAGAAACAGATGATTGTTTACAGGAAGGATGCTACTGTCGTCTTTGTTGTTTTACTTTAATTCGCTTGTTCGTGCTTAGAAAATAACATTTGCTCTAAAGCATCCGGGAAAATTACCCTGGGAAAATATGCTCTTTTTTTTCTGCCTTTTTTGTCTCTGTGGTGAAGATGTGGAAAGATAAAGCATTCTGCGATATAATTTGTTACAGTCCCTATGTCTCTCTTTTACTCTGCCTACCTGTCGGCCAGGCTGTCTTTGTCTGTCTGGCTGTTCCTGCTATCTTTTAACCACCTCGTCCTTGACAATACTCTCATGTCAGAACGTCTGGTGTGTTTAATCAAAGGGCAAAAAAGAGTTTGTGTCTCTGTGTAGAGGTGTGACAGAAGGCGTGTGAATGAGAAGGAGGGAGAGGTAAAGGTGAAAGGTAAAGGTTCTCTTGAGCAAATTTAATTTATCTGCATTGTTTTCCCTCCCCAAATGTATTTTTTGTTGCTTGCCTCTTTTTTTACATTTACACGTCTGCTCTGCTTCCTGCTCTGATCTCTGATTGCTGTTACAGGTGTGTTTATTAAGAAACCAGCAATTAACCAAGCTCGTTATGTAAAAGTCTGACTGGCAGAAAGACTTTATTTAATATCAGACCTATACGGATGCATCCTCCGAGGTTGTCTAGTATGTTTGCGAGTGTCTGAGTCACACAGCACATGAAGGGCAGAGTGCTCCTGTGTGAAAGGAAGATAGTGATTCTAAAGAAAATATGTTTTTATCTACCTTTTGAATCGAGTGCATTTGAGGGTTGATGGAGGAGATGGGAGGGCATGGTGTAAGGATAAAAAGCATGGTAGTTACTGACAGCAGGCAGATATGTTGTATTAGCAGACAAACAGTTCAAATTACACATATAGTAAAGTCACTGGGGATTTTTATACGCTGCAGATCTTGCAGTGCTGGCTAATTTAAAAGCTACATAGCTTTGACAGCTACATAGAGTTGTCTAACACTTTAACTCTAAAACTTACAAGGCTAAAGGACAGAATACAACAATGGTTTCCTGACATATTTCATCACTGGGCGTGCAATTACAAGACCCATCATCTTCTCAGTGCACACACAGAAAATACTGAAAGCAAACATGGAACATTTTTCATAATAGAGTTGTTGGAAAGTTGTTACAGCAACTAGATATTTAAATATAAATATATATATATATATTATTTATGCCCAAAAATAGTACAAATAATTAGAATAAATTGGGATTAAAGTAGATCTGGTAAAAAAAATCAAAGGTGGAAGTGTTAACTCCCTAATTAGCTTCCTTAATTTAAGTAGTAGCCCTAACTTGTGATCTTCAAATGAAGTTGCTAATGACACCCACATACTGTATGTCTGAATCACTTTAAGTAAGTAGCTCTAAAGACTTTTTCACAACAACATTTTAATATTAAAATAACATAATTAAAGTGTTTTTTTTTTTATTCAGAGCCACTTTGATTTATTAATCAGAAAGCTACAGAATAGCTGAAGACAAAAACAAAGACCTTGAAATAGATTACCTCTTCACAAATGTGTGCTGATGAAAATGTGCGCACATGCACACAACCGAAATACACATACATGATAATGTCAAGTACTTAATTACGGCAAAACAAAACCCATATGCGCACGGAATAATTTGCAGGGTGGCTTTGTGATTTTAGGTTAATTGTTGTGACTTTTCCTCCTTTTGGTTATTTCCTGAGCTCATTAGCTTTAGGAGTTATACCTGTTTGGATTCTGTCATTATTTCCACCTGTGCTTTGTGTGTATCTCCACTTTTGTTGGTTTTGACTTTTTTCTGTATATGGAATGTTCTCACCTGTTTATGGGCAAAATTTTTAATCTTATTAACAAATGAAACAATGTTTTGTTACATCACGTATTAGGGATACATAGATGGGGGATAGATTTTGATAAATAATGTTTTGAGTGTTTGTTGATTCAGGGATAGACAAGCTCTGTGATCTGTGAAGCGAGTCAGACCGATGCACGCATGTCGTGTCAGATGGTTTTTAACCTGGATTATCCTGATTTCAATCTAAAATAGTTAAATAGCTTTGATTAGGCCAATGTGCCATGTGGAAACATAGCCTTGCTATTGATAATTTGCAAACTGAGGTATACATAAATAGGAGAGTTGAGGTTCAGAACCACCCGCACATCATTGGAACTATTTCTGAACAAAATGTGTCTATCCACTTTTGCTCACAATCCATGTAAATCCATTTAAATATTAAATGGTTCACTGATGACTGTGTAAACAGATTTTTTTTTTTAGTTCTGGTGCTAAATGTGTCTCATTACAGTGTTCATTATATTAACTAAGTCTGAGAAAAAGATGTATTTCATCCTTCTGGAAAAACATAACTTTTCGACATACAGTGGTTTTCATCAGTTCAAGCACAGACATGTACATATATGTGCATGCACACAAACATCCACTTAGCTTAAACATGCCATTCAATAGCAAGGCCAGGATATCGAGAATCAGATAACGATATCTAGCTGAACTGAGCTAAAAGGACAGTCAGTAACCAGTGTTTGGGAAGCAACCAACCAAAAGACTATTATTCAGCCATGCATTCAACGCTCCTTTACTATCCATCCTTTAACAAGCATTGACTTCCAAATGGGACACGCATTGACTTCAGAGAGGACAGTCTCTGAGAAGTGTGGCCTCAGAGGGGGACAAGTATCGACTTCAAAGGACACATGCTTTGGAACACATTAGAATCAAATGGGGTAGATTCAATACAGCATTAGCTTCAAATGAGTCATCCTTCATAGTTTATTGACCTCAAACAGAGAGGAGGTGAACAGCAATACACCCAGTTACTGATATGCGACACAAGGGCGGGACACCCACATCTCGTGGAAAAGTAGGAGTTCAACCACAGTTAAACCTAGATTCAGGTGAAGAGCCACTTCTGGGACCTTTTATCACAAAGGATTTATTTATTTCCAAGGTTCTGTGCTCGTGCAAGAATGTTAAGTCTATAACGTACATGTTCAGATGATATTTAGAGTGAATTTTGTCAAGGGATAGAAAACAATAAAAAAAAGATTAAACAGGCATTTCTTTGGTTTGGTTTTCTTTAGCAAATTTTCGAAGATCAAGGTGCTTAACGGCTTGTTAAAATAATTAGAAAACTCTCCACTGAAGACCTAACCCCTGTGTTTTTCATATTTAAGCCGTGGATCACACATAAACACACAAATACACACTCACATGCATCACAGCTCTCTGTAGGCTGTGATGAGATCAATGAACATGTTGACAGACAACACAGAGCAGTGATAAGGGGACACGTTCCAATTTCCATGAGTGTGTGTAACTTGAAGCCATCCTTAAACCTAATATAAACAGAAAACCACAGTGTACTTGTAGATAAATAAAAGGTCAGAGCCCTCTTATCATGTTCTCTCCTGCCGTCAAGCTCACATTACTCCTCCAGCTCTCTTGTCTCTTTCCTTTCTCTTCACTCTCATCTTTTCCTTCATTCACACTGTCACCCTCGGCCCCTTGCCTCTCTCTACAGTACAGTAAATCTCTCTGCTGTCTCCTGGCTGTGAGGTTCGGAGGAGAAGCAGATAGTCAGTGACACTCCCAGCGAAGCGCCCAGGCCTGATACTGGCTCCAGCTCTCCCTGAGGGATAAGAAACTGACTGGAAAACAAAAGCATGCACACACAGCCACACATACACTTTGGATTACTACCCTTGTGAGGATTGTTACTGACTGCATTTATTCTTTAACCCAAACCTTTCTTGTATGAGAGACCAAAAGTCTACCGCCATGCTATATCTCTGAGGCTGCACTTGTTCTCATCTCCACCGTTAACATGCTGATGTTTAGCAGGTATGTTAAGCATGACAGCTGTCTCAGTTTAATGTGTTAGCATGCACATAATTTGCTTAAAATATAAAGAAGAGCCAAGGCTGATGCAAACATCATTAGATTTGCAGATGTTCAGTCACAAACCAAAGTATTGGACCGTTATTAAAAAATAATAATACTAAAAAAAAAACCCTAGTGGCACTGGAGGAAAAGTCAATGAAAAGTCTGAGAAGTTAAATATTATCAAATCATTAAAATTCATCTTCTGGGCACAAGAAAGTTTTTCCTTGCCACTTTTGCCAAATGTTTGCTCATGGTTGGTTATAAGGAGTACATTCTAGATATGCTCTACATGCAAAGTGTCATGATTCTGTTATGATCAGACAAGATATAAATAACAATGAATTGAAAATTGAATTGGAAATGTAAAAAGCAGAACTGTATGTATGTACTATGCATGTATGTGCCAAATCCCATGACTAACAATCTTTTAGTTGTCAAGACATTTTGGCAAAAAATAAATGTGTCATCTTTTTCCTCTATTATATATATATATATATATATATATATATATATATATATATATATATATATATATATATAGACTGAAATATATAGTCTGAAAGTTGAAAAAGCTAAAAATATGCATATATAATATGTACTTGCATGTATGAGCACTTTCACAAACACTCATATATGTATTTACACTGCAGGTGACCCACATAAGGGCATGGTTATTAGTTGGTTCCGGCCTGTCCAGAGGCCTTGAGTTTCTACATAGCTACTCTAAATGGGATATGACAGATGCAGGGTCACTGCCTTCATTTATAACAGAGGCACCAAAAAGGAGAACAAAAATCATGCTGCATTTACTGTCACTTCATGGCTGAGCTAGTACGCTAACGCCCAGGCTAGCCTTAGGTAGCCCTAAATACAATGATGATTCACTGACTTTGAGCCCGTATGGGGACAGGAAGATGTCTGCTTGTGCATGTGTGTTCATTATTGTGTGTGTGTGCCATGCCAGAGGGACAACGACATTACGAGTAGGGATTTAGAAGGACGCACTCAGGGCCAGCAACCAGACTGCTCTGTCCATCTCCGCCTCTCCAAAGAAACTCTACTGTTTTAACAGGACGTTGAAAGTGAAGTGCAATTCAGCTTCTGAGTTTAACGTGCCAAAAAGTGAAACCAGCGTGCCTCCTATTGCAATAAACACTAACCCCTCTTCTGAAAGCTTATGTTGATGACAGATAGATATTTTAATAAAAACGCCAGAACAAAGAGCAAATATAGAGTACATGTTGTTTGATTGTTTATGTGTGCACACCCTTGTGTGTTTGTGTGAGTTCATCGATGGCTTAAATGAAAATAAAGTCAGAAGTGAGAGGCTGTTTTCAGGCGATTAGTCTGACCCCCTGTATTAGCTCTTTATTTCCCTGGGTGGCTAAACATATTAGACCCTCCTCAAGCCCTTGAGCTGTACACACACACACACACACACACACACACACACACAAAACACAGCCATACACCAACACACATACCGATGCAAAGGTATGCTGAAAAACATGCATGTGGCAAGTCTGAGAAGAAGAAAGAAGAAATCACTTGGGGAGATAAATAAAAGTCAGATACATTCTAAATTGGATTCTTAAGGTTATCAGCTTGCAGGGTAACTTATCTGCCCCCCCCCCCAAAAAAAAGAAAAGTTGTAAGCCCTTGAATTCTAATACTCGTCACTTTACCTCGGAAATCCAGCATTTTAATCCTAGATCGGCTAAGTCCAGTCGTCTGTAACAAATAGCATGGAAAGGCTGACAAGCAGATGGGGGAAATGTCAGAAAATCCATAGGAATTCTATATGCTTAGAGTAAGCCTCGATGTGAACTGCCGATTAACACTGCATGTAAAATACAGCAGATGTCGTGACAGTATGAGTGGCACTTGGATTAAAGAAGATATATAGTGTAAGGAGTTCTTCTTTATTCTTACTCGACCAACTTAGAGTAAAAAGATGGAGGGCGCTGAGAGAGTTGGTGCAGTCCCAAATGCATAATTCGCCTCCTCGAGTCTCACCTTTTCTCTGAGGCTGAAATTTATCTCGCAGCTAGTAGGGGAGGTAGCAAGGGGAAGGGGGGTAATATTAGGAACGCTTGAGCTGACGGTTTTATCTTAAGGTCAGGTTTTACATATCATATCCACACACACACACACATTATGCAAACACACCCTTGTTCAGAGTTGTTGAGAGTTAAACATGCATATACTATTTGTTTGAAAGTTGTGTGAATTTCTGCAGTCTTCCCTCATGTGCACATGCATACACACATGGTTCACATGGATGCTGTCTTGGACATACTGACCCGCGCACCCAATCACATACACATACACTGTTAGTGACAGCACCTATCTGCCACCCACAGTAAGTGACCTGGGTTAAATATGTAATGACTGCTTGTCCCACACTCAGGATTAATGGGCTGTGGAGAGAAGAGATAAAGGCACATCATTACCACACACACACACACACACACACACACATAGAAGGATAAGAAACATCATTAAGGGTGGTGAAATCTTGTGTGGTATGGTTGAGCTTTGCTTAAACAACCATTAAGATAGTTTACATTTCTACACAGATATACTCTTTAGCAGACTACTATTCTGTGCTTCTGTTAGTGTAGCAACAAAGTAAACAGTGTTTAAATGATAGGAACACCCAATTATTTCCAGAGATGTGAAATGATCTGATAAAAACCATATAAAAAATAATTAACAGGTACTTTTCTATGGAAAGAGATTGGTTTCTCAAGACAGTGTACAGGTATCAATGGGGTTGTGCTTGGCATGCCAGATCTGGATGGGTCCTGCATTTACAGATGGTCTAACACATTGACGATTATTATTATGATTATGATTGGCTGTACGGCAGAACAAAAATAAGAAAAAAACAAACAAGATGGCTCAGTCATTAGCTACTTCCATCATCATTTTAATGTAAACATTCCTTCTCAGTATTAGCTAAGATATAACATTAACATAATTTGGTGCCATTTAGGATAAAATTAGCCAAGTGCTCTGTGCTATAGTGTATGGTCCATGTCTTGCACATATATAGATGTGATTATGTCTCAAGACGTCATAATCAATGACATTCAGATTCAACCATTTCGGACAATATAGCCAGTCATAATGTATCGATCAGGCAGTAGCAAATCATCTGTTAATGTGTTACATCATGAACGGATCTAGCAGATCAGCATACAATAATAATTATAATATAATCTCTCTTCCGTCCAGGTCACTGTCGGTCAACTCCTTTAGCCTAAAAACTCCCTTCCTCACGCATCTTCTACCACCACTCCTTTCCTACCCCAATATGCCATGTCACACATACAGTATGTGTGGCTTTGATACTTGGAGACTGACAAACCAGCCTAACTGTTCAAACAAACGGCTTGTTCACCGAGGTGAAAATTGAAAACTGCTGCCAACACTGCTGGTGATAGTATTAGCTTTTGGAAGATTATGTATTACATTAGTGATTGAATGTTTAATATTTTAATCAACAAAGTTATTATCTTAAATCTGCAACCTCAGCAACATACTCAACCATGCAAAGAGAAATGGGGCCCCAGCGAGTTATTCATCCAGTCAGCTGTAGTGAGGGTAAAATGTCGATGTTTATAGCACAGCTTCCTTCAAACTAAGTCTGCTTATTTTAATTTTTGTCAAATCTATTGTATAATGTGAAGAGCAAAATGTGCTCAGAATAGCTGCATGCAGATACACTGTTTTGATTTATCAAAGATGTGCATGCATGTCCCATATCAAAGCTTTTATTATCATCCTGTCTCTCATCAAATGTTCTTAAATGCTTTTTGTTCCTTTGTATTGTAGTTTCATGTTTCATATCCCTATGAAAGTGTCAATTTCAACTACTCCTCTTATCTGAAATCTTTGATCTGCAACCCACAGTCCTCACATTCTGCATAATGTATGTAGATTCACATTTCCCAACCCACACACATGGGCTCATACTAACATACAATACACAAAACCTACAACCCAAAGGTAACTGTGCTTACACAAACATGTACAGTGTGAACACTATGCACACACTTTCCCACACTTTTTATTCTGTGCTTATTCATTTGTCCCTGTAGATGTGTGTGCATAATCTCTTTTAATAATACATAACAGAAATACAGCTACTTATTGCATTATTAACACTTTGGTGCTATGGGACACCCATGGTTTATTCTACATCATAAGCTGATATGCTGCATGGTCACACACACACACACAGACACGCCGACTCTGATAGGAATTCATGCACAGGCATTGTTGCATATTGATAAATACATATATATTCACAAACACTGATATGGTTGATGATATGCACAAAGAGCATGGTCGTGACTGAGGGAAACTGGCGGGTCTTTGATTGCGGCTGAGTGGCTGTAAATCATTCAGGAGATGATGATGATGGTTGACTCCTTATACAACACCTTGTGATCATAGAGAGCATAAGAGAGAACAGGTGGGAGGAGATTGTTTTCTTGCTAAAGAAAGGAGATAGCTGCAGCTCTGAGATATAGCTTTACTGGAAAAGCCATTGATTTATTCAATCAGCCCATTTAATGATGAAATACTTTCCGATTTTTTTTTTCTTTTTTCATGGAAAATTGCCAATGATAAATTATGAAACAGTCAGTTATTACGGACATCAAAATGCTGTCTGTACTGGTAATTCTCACGGCAGAGGAGAGTCCATTCTAACAGAATGATTTCTCTTGTCTTTGATGTATGATAAAACAATCATGCGGCTAAGATCAAAAAGTCTTGGGACTTTATTGCCAGTTGGAAAAAGTGAGCCAAAAAGTTAAGATTAGCAACAAACTTTTCAGGGACTCAGACTTTCATCACCACGAAGAGATTCATGGTTTCATTCACATTTAAATGAAATCCTGAGAGTAATGAAGTTTTTGACCTCAGCTATATTTTTTGAAGGTTTTTAGCCCCTGCCTGTTGTGGGACGTGGCATGAATATCATATAGCTATGTTCTGAATGTGTGATAGTTTGTAAATGGGAGCTCACATAGCAGCGCTTTAAACACATGTCAGTTTTAACAACTAGACATTCATATATACAAGAAACTGTGCAAGCATTGCACAGTTGCTGCTGTCAGCTCCAGATGCAGCACGACTAAGAGCTCTATTCTAGCAAAAACTGTCAATAGACTTTTGGCACATATTGAACATATCAATAATCTATTGGCTTTCTGTGCCTGGACCCAGGCCATGGTAAAAGCAGAGAGTAGTCCATAAGCCAGCAGTGTAGCAGAAATAGAGGATGAGCCTTAGTGCACTTAACCCACTTAAACTGTGTTGTAGTTTGTTGATAATTTAGTGAAATGATTAAATGGAAACCTCAAGCACTTTGCCAAAAATTTGATTGTAAAGCTCTTTCCTTCATGTTGTGAAAATTCTTTTGTAAAACAATGAATTTCAAATGTACTGCTTGTGGTTAACATTTAGTAACCACAAGCAGTGGTTTGAGCTATTAGGCTCTTAGCTATTTTTTTTTCCTACTACCCAAAGGGACAGTAAACAGAGCTGCGCACTTCCTGCTCGAGTCATCAAGGCTCATGGGAAATCTCTATGGTAACACTTAGAATGAAAATCCTGTGTTTTTTTTTTTTTCATTTGCGTGTGAGTGTGCATGTAACATGCAACTTATCCGCTGGTGTTTATCACAGCTCATTACCACAACAACCAAAAAGTTAAATCCTCTTAAGCCAATGAGCTGCATTTAGATTTAACCAAGTGCTCTTGGGAGAGGAGCCTCATTCACAAGCACACATTCGCACAGACACACACAAAAATACACGTACTGATAGGTTACACTGAGTGTTTAGATTTATCCAAATACTCTGGGGAGATTCTAACTCATTATGCTGTGGATAAGTTGGCTGGCGAGATGCTTAAACTGAGGCCAGTGCTGTGAAGCCACCAGAGAATTTAGTCTTGGCTCCTTCATTGCCTCTTATTTACCCAACTCAGGCAGGGACTGACTACATCTGATAGAAGTCTGGCCACCTAGTCATTTTGGAGCTGCAAAATCAGACACATCAACATGTTTTATGCATAAACACATAAACAGAGTCACGCAGGCAGACAGAAATACACATACACCCGGCTGTCCACACACACGCAATCATTTGAATGATGAAAATGCAGACTCATGAGGGTAGAGGTGGAGGAGATGAGATGAGTCGGCACTGTCATTGCCCATGGGTCTGTCTTATGGCTAAACACGCACAGATATTGATGTACACACACACACACACACACACACACACAGTTTTGGCTCAGATAAGCAACAAGATGGCACCTCTTATTGAATTGATATCAATATTTGGCCAGAAAGATATTTACACTCCCCTTTAATCAGGGGGAACAGATGGCCCAAGGTCTGTGAACTGTGTCCATCCCTTTAACCAAGCACCAAGTGCTGGCAGTTTTTACAGACAGGGAAAGACGAGAAGGAAGCAGACAGGGGAAGGAAAGGAAATGAAAAAGGATAATGATGTCCAATTGTTTCAAGACAGACATGGTGACAGTCGTAACAAGCTAATTAAGAAAAGCAAATGCACATTTTTTTTTCCCCCACCTTGCAAAATAATAAATCTTGTTAAAGTTCACTATATCAAAGCATGTGACATTTTTACTCTTTTACAGAGGGTGTTACAATAAAACAATCGCAGTTGTAATAATATTTAGTTGGATAACCATAGTACTGTGCACCCACAGCAGTTCTAGAGGACTGTTGAATTTTTTAAGTCAACACACTGCAGCTCACTTAGTCTAAAAAAGATTTGCAACGTTAACTCACAGCCACAAGCTATCCTGTTTGTCCTATCATCAACGTCTTTTCTTTACTTTTGAGCTTATTTTCTTGCTCTGTGCACTCTTGGGCATTTTACAATATGCCATACCCTTTATGCCTCGCTCACCTCAGAAATGAAAGAAAGAAAGAAAGAAAGAAAATTTTAATCTTGACTTCACATGCATGTATGTGCATGTGTGCGTTTGTCTATTTGTGTGTATCTGCCCTAAGGAGTTCTATGTGAAGAAGGAATTTCACGTTTTCATCCACCATTTCTAAAGCACCCGCTCACACTTTGGGTTGGCAGTTGCTTTGAGGTATTTGCCACTTCACTCACGCTCTCAAACCAGACCAGACCGAATTTCCAGACCCCACACACATGAACACACACACGTATACAACACACAAATGCTCACAAATAGAAACCAACACACTCTAATCCTGGCCCGGGTGTTGAAATTGCAGTGATACATTTCTATAGAATTGCACTAGAAGGCAAAATTGCATAAATGCAACTTGGGAGAAAACCTTTTCACCATTCCGGGGATTAAATCTTCCTTCTAAGCCCAGATCAAATATCTGATTGTTCAGCCTGCTGCTGCTTCAAGGTGAAGCAAATGCACACACATTTTGATGATATAGATTAATCCATTTCATTTTTCGGCTCGTATCCCACATCCTCAACTTTCATCGCAATATATATTTCATCTGTTCACAAAATCCATGATCATTTCCCTCAGTGCTCCAAGAAACCTTTAATTGCACCATCTTCAATTAAACATAAGCCAATATCCCTGTACAAAATTCTCTTTAGTTGGTATAATACAGGTATCTTAATGCCTGTACTGAGGAGGAGGAGAAGGAGAAGAAGAGGATTTTATGAGTCAGAGAAGATCAGGGTTAGTTTTCATAAAAAAAACCCTCATGGATTTAACTATTGTCTCTTCATCTCTCTCTCTCTCTCTCTGTAGAAGTCATTTCTTTATCCCTGCTTTTTGTCTATCTTTATGATTGCCTCTTTCTTTGCTGGTTGTTGTTTTCTCCCTCTCCATCTTATTGTCTCTTTCTTGCCTTCATTGCTCTTCTTCTCCACATCCCATATTTGGCACAGGATGCATTCATACCAGAAACCTCTGATGTATACCAGACTTTGTATGAATATAAAATGAAAAAAAAAAGTTGTTGTTATTCAGTTAATTGAAACTATAGTCACTGCCATGTCTAAAGGAACGAGTAATGCAGTGCTCATGTTCTATATTTGGACACGTTGTCAAAAATTAATGCATTAACCTACATGTGCAATCCACAGTCATGTGTAATGTATATCTGAGATTGAGAAGGTCAGAATTTAAGACAGACTAGACTAAAAATCACTGTATTTTGTAAAATAATCCTGATCCTGTAATTCTAATAGAAACACACAAGATCAGATCAGGGCCATGAGAGGTCATAAGGGTCTTCTGGCATTAATGATTACATTAGTGACACAGTAATGTGTGTAGTGTGTAGTGTGTAGTGTTTTCAAAGCCATAAAGTTGGTTACTGGACTGGAAGTAATCAACTATTATTTCCATAGTTGTCCTACTTGTTTTGATCAAGGATTCACTTGAAACCCGTTAAAAAGAAGGGTTTTGTTCACTGAAAGGGCTCCCTAGAAGACACTTTATTATGTTTTATTTACCATAGAGACATCCATGAGGACAATTTGTGTGTGTGTGTGTGGACATAATTCATGTACTGAAGGCATTTGGACAATATATTAGACTGCAATATGATGCAGTGCATGTACAGTCTATGCTACTTTTCATATTTTGATAAATATGTCTATATATTGTATGCATGTGCGGTATCAAGCATGTGCGAATATAGAGTAGATATGGCCTAAAATGCATGCAGACTAACAAACACACAGGTTTTTACACAAGCATAAATACAAACACACACACACCTACGCACAGACAAAAATACACCTAAACACCCATGATGCACAGTATGCGTGAGGGTGTAACAAGACGGCGAGTGGCAGGGAACAAAGTTCCCTACTGAGAGAAATAATGAACAGGTGTCCAAAGCACAAGCCTCAATTAGTGTGTGTGTGTGTGTGTGTATGTGTGTGTGTGCGTGCCCTCTACATGTATGCTGTTGCTCAGATTGTCTATCTGCACGTTTGTGCTTTTGTGTGTCCCTGCATTTGCTTACAAACTCCCCTCTCAAGTCTGAGAGAGTGCAAGCCTGTCGTATTGTTGTTGGCAATGAGAGAGGTTGACCTAAACTTCCCCATTCATATTCTAAACATCATTAGTATGCAGCCAAAACAAAGGTGAATAGACTATAAAGGCTGTCAAAGAGTCAGAATTAACAGCCAGTATGGCGGAGCCGTCACCTTGCAGGGGGAAGAGTGACAGCCTTTCATTGCATTATTATGCATCAATCACACATTCATCTTCAGGCACAAGTTGGCACAGGGGCGTACACTCTCACAAGCACAGGCAAACACAAAAGCCATAAAAATCTGGCGCACACACACACACACACACACACACACACAATAAAAGATGCATTAAACCAAAAAAAAACATTCACCTAAAGCAACATAAACAAACAGAAATAACTTGTAAGTTTGAGTCACTTTCACACCTCTGTGTCTCTGCCTCCTCCACCTCTTAGTCCTTGATGCAGCGACTGGCAAAGTTCCCCAGTACAACAGACTAGAATCTAGCAGCAGCTGACACTTGACAAATTCTTGCTGGCACTCATACCCAGACTAAAAGAGAAAGAACAGGGTGTGTGTAAGTTAAGCTTGTTTTTTAGTCCATGTTTGCTTGTGCACACAGCAGCCTCGATGAAATCGTTGCTAATATGTGCAGCTTCTTTGTGTACGTCTGTACAGGTGTATTTACGTAAGGCATACAAGGTTAAAGGTGTCATTATCATTGGCTCAGTCTGTATCTCTATCATAATGAATTTTTCAAAGCTATCTGGCTCACATCAGAGATGAGATCAGTGAATTATGAATCAGGGAATGTCCAAAGTCTGAAGACAGAGGCGCAGAGTCACCACATTCCATTTTGTAATTACCTCTTTAATTATTTATATCAGCCGCAATCAAAGATTGTACACAAACACATATTTGTAGGCGGGTAACATGGGGGGGTGTTTTGAAGTATTTAGCAAAAGGACAAATTCAGGATGGGGGTAATTTTTCAAAACATTTTTGAAAACACACTCACGCACACTGAGGCTCCCCTGGTCCTCAAAGTGGAATGTTGAACTAACTTGACAGTGAAAGTAAATTGAAGCGGACTCAGAAATTATTTTGGAAAAAGTTTGTCCTAGGTTTTTATTTAATTACTTTCCTTTTCGATAATCTTGATAACCCATAACAAAATTAAATTACTTTTTCCACTCGACTTTTCCATTTTGGATCTGGGGACTGGGGACCAGTAGCGAAAATACATGTTTAATAGAGAGTATATTCAATGGCAACTTAAACAGCTTCCTTGGTCTTGCTAAACTTCAGTGGTTGCAGGGCTTGTTCCATTAGAGGCAAGTTAATCTGTGTCTACCCAGGACTCGTTGCAATCTTGTGAATGTCTGTTGGGAGAGATTATCCTTCCTATGTTAAAACTCGAGAAAGGCTCCCTGAATTATTATGATCCAAGTCACCATGTACTGTACAGTACTGTATGTTGGCTTCCCATTAAACCCAGGGGTTTTACATTTTAAAAGCACTACACATTTTTACTTTTCGGTCTACTTTTGTCATTGAGTTTTATTATTATCATTTCAGTTAATGAGATGTGACCTATAAAATCAGTTTTACAGCTAGGATGAGTATGTCCCTGCAAGACCTTCTGTCACACGATTAGATGATGAGTAATGTCAAACTATCTGCCTTACGTAATCATATTGGAACAGACTTAGTGTGAACTTTTGATTAAACGCATGAAACTTCAGGTCTCTCCAGGTATTTCCTCAACAGGCATATGGAGTATACCAGAAATCCGGATTTCCCAGATACATGAGTCCAGGAAGTAGATAAAGACACTTGGGTGTTAAAGAGGTGGATGTACGGTAGTTAGAACAGGTCAAAGGTTTAATAACTAAAGCGCTTAAGCAAGGATAAAACAATCTGGTCTTAATGCCACCCAGAGTGGAAATCATCAAATGGATCAAAATGTTCATCTTGTGAAGTTTCTCATATGTTGCTCGTGCCATTTTTGCACCATCCCCAAATGGAAGGTATTATCTACTGAGGCACAGAATCACTATCTTTAAATGACAATGCTTGTGGAATATAATTGTAAAAGTAATGGAGTGAAAATTGGACCTTGGATAAACTGTAAAAGTATATGACATGAAATGATTGCAAAATGATATGTAAATGCTTTTATTCTACAAATTTAAAGGGGGACTTCACCAATTTCACACATGAGTTTGTTTACAGGACTTACTACTACTACTGCATATGTGGAAGATGTTGTATAAAGCGTGTTGTGGCTCCAGAGGGAGCTGTGCAAAGTCTGATTAACTGATTACACTTTTAAGATGCTAATAATCTTAATTGTGAATGAAAGTGGCATGTGTGATGGAATAAACTATTTAAAGTCCCCATTCCTGTATTCATCACTTAAAATCATGGACTGTAGAACTATCTTCACTTGTAAATAACTATCTTGTTCTTTTAGCTGCATTGATTCACTTTTTTTCCCCCAGACATTATCTAAGTACACCAGAGGGAGATGAGAAGGGAGATAGAAAAGAGGAATAGATACTGTGGGTCTTGCTGATGCAGGTATCATTTAACATTTGCCAATTAGGAAATGGGAGTGCACAGGAAACCAGTTAATTCTCAGATAATCACTGCTGATATGTCTGAGTATGTGCGGCATACATAATTCACCACTCCTCTGACATCACAGATATATGGAATTGGGGGAATTGTAAAGAATGAGCAAAGTAACAATATAAAATCTACATAGAAATACAATAAGGGTGAAATGGGAGACGTCACATCTCTTCAGGCAAAGCACTAAACTAATGTGGTTATGGTTGAGAAATGTATCTGTGATTGCTCATAGACACAGATGAACAAAAGTATATCTTACAGTGTTCAGCCTGCATAGGTTGAAAATGGTCGCTCTCTCAGATAAGTGATCTGGTTACTATTGGTAACGACTAAATGCATTACTCTTTTTCCACCCCTCTGCCAAACCGCTCCGAAAAGATCTGCTCATTTTCAGTTCATCCTCTTTCAGCCTGTCACTCCACATGTACACTCAGTCAAAACACAGAGTTTTCTGAGCCCATAATTTCTGGCAGATAACAGCTAGTGGCACAGGCAGGTGGCTATTAGTCCTGATAAATTATGAATCAGCTTTATCATGCTGACTGTCTGTCTCCTGCTAGAAATAAATTAGACTTGGGTAGCGGTACATTTGGACTGCATTTTTGTACATAATACGTTTTTGAGTGAGTGAAGATATGACTACAAGCATGCTTGCCTGCATCTGTCTGTTTGTATTTCTTTGAGTGTTTGAGTGTGTTTCAAAAGCTGTCTTTATGAGTGATGTGGTTACCTATGTCATGAAGCTAAACTTCCGGATGAAGCTCACACAGTAATGTGTGTGTGTCTGCGTTTGTTAGGTTGTAAAAGCAGCGTTGACAATAACTAGATGGTAATAGCTCTCTCCTTATGGGACTATTCTGATTGTGTATGATAAAGACAAATGAGCTGACAGCGAAGAGCTTTGCTCAAACCACCAGACAATATACATGTCTCCATCTCCTACCCCCTCCACTCACTCTCACACACGGTAATGACACGTTTGACTTGTGCTAACCAGAGTCCATGGGAAAAGACCAACGTGGGCTCATATGAAAGTCCAATTAGAAGAGACAGTTAAAAGCGTTAAAGGGTAATTACAGCAACGCTGAATGTTCAGCCGGTTTTCCATTGAGCCCTTTCTCTTTTTCTTTCTCCCTCAACACACCATTAATTTTCAGCTCCAATCAAAATCCAAACAATACTTCTGAGATGGTTGTTTGTGTCTGCATTTTTCTTTTTTGTCAGATCTCGCAAACTACTGTAAAGCATGAAATTCCCTGTTTATTTTTTTGAATTAGTCTAAATTATTTCATAATTCACATTCAGACAACAATGATTGAACAAACAGGGCAAGACACACACTAAACAAAAATGTACATGAGGTCAACAGTGGTGGCATTGATATATCACTGGAACAAATATATATATATATATATATATATATATATATAATGGCATGCCGTTCAGGAAATTAAACCTTTGAATATATTGAATGAAACTTGACTGACGTCAAACTTCACTATCTTTGGACTGTGGGAGGAATTCGGAGTAGAACCCACACAGACATATATATATATATAGATATAGATATTCAGTTAATAGGTTAATTGGTCACTCTAAATTTTCCGTCTCTATGTGCCCTGTGAACTGGAGACTTGTACAGAGTGTACCCCGCCTCTTGCCCAATGCCAGCTGGGATAGGCTCTAGCCCCCTGCAACCTGGTTAAGGATAAACAGTTACAGAAAAAAGGATTGGTTTGTTTTGTATTTTTCATACACTTCATTTATTTTCAAAGCCTTTTTAACCAAGAAAATCAGATACACTATTTTAAGTGGCCACTGCAAAGAAACAATTAGTTCAACTTTTGCAGTGGTTGGAATTATCATTTAGTTCAGGCCCACAGATCGCCTGCATCACAATGAATTCTGTCAGATAACTTGAGGAAGGAATGGCTGGGGAAAAGAGGGATGAAGGAGAAAGAGATGAGTACATCCATGCAAGAGTTAAAAGTCTCTTTTTTACAATGTACCACATTTGATTACAGCAACAAAACAAGGCGTCCATCAGAGAAAAAGAACGACATTCCCATCTTCTCGACTTTCTAATTTACTTTGGTAATGATTTTGCCTGGTAGTGATCAGACCGAGATTCTTGTCAACACTCCACACAATCTATTTTTCAGCCCCTCTGTCCATCTGTCCATCCATATTTTGTTTATTTTCTATTACAGAGTGGGAAAAATTTATTGGTATCAAATGGCATCAAATGACAATTCTACAGCTCAATAGCGAGTGCTATCCTTCGGCTAAATTGATATCATCACAAGGGGGAAATTGCAATGGGAAGGTAGATAGGGGCACACATATCTGCCCACACACACATGCACACACACACACACACACATGGATTGAAGTGATTGCTCACTCTGCTCAACCCTGACCTCCGCAGTAATATCTGGTGCTCCTGCCGCCCACTTTCTCACCATGGAGACGTCAATCACAGGGTCGCATGGCGAGAAGGTTAGCGGCTGTCTGTCGGTTCGACAGCTCCGACTGCCCACAGGCACCGAGCATGTACACACACATGCAGAGCACTGCACGTGCACACACACACACACACACACACACCGACATACTCTTAACTGCTTTGCGATCCTGGTCTCCTGTGTAAAGGTCCTTCTGTCAGAAACTATTAAGCTTGTAGAATCCCCTACCCCGCCTTTGGTAAATCAATAATGGCACACATAAGAATAAATACTTTCTTCTCATGTGTATCTCAAAAACCTCAGTCATTTCATTTAACTTTTTTTTTATTTAGCCAAAAAAAGCAGACTCTAATTGATGCCACTTCAACCTGACAACAGCAGATACTTAAGACTGATTTATGCTGTACTCTCACCCAGTGTGCTGTCGACCATGGGCACTATCATGGGCTCTTTGTTCCCCAATGACCTCTCAACCACAGGGCAAGACCTACTCTGTGCATTCAACTGCACACACACTTGCAATCAGGCAGAGAGATCTCATCATTAAAACTATAAGCATCCCTTTTCACCATTAGCATTTGTTTTACCCTCATTAATATTTGCATGGAGGCTAACTAGTGAACCGTCCTTGCCCTGTTCTCTTCATGTACCGTTAGGGTAATGGTGTTGTTATTACTTCTTCTTCACATCCTCTCATTTACCACTAACAATCTTCTCTGTAGTTTGCACAGGGAAGTACTAAAATGGAGAAGAGCTTGCCAGGGGCTGTGTGGCTCTCACAATTAACCTCCAGAACTGCAAAGTAAGGGGAATTAGACTTGACTTCAGCTTTAATTACAAAACAGCAGGGAGCTGCTGCACACACACAAACATGCAGATAATACACACAAAACAAAATGCATGCTAAGTTATAAACATACACCCAGATGCATGTATGGCATGTTCATGAATGGACATATGGTGCCATGGATATCCTACAAATACCAGTTAATTAAACTGAAAAAAGCTAACATGCACACAGAAAATGCATAGTACCAAATCGCTTTAAGATGTCTTTAAAGTATTTTTAATTCTGCTTAACAAACAGCTCAAAAATAGCTCTTCATGATGGTGTCATTTGACAGGTCATAAGTTATGAGCAAATTTGCACAGAAACATAATACATTCAATCCCAAATATTTCAGCAGCAAATGAGACACTGTCTTTACAAATATTGGTATGCATATTTCATGTTTTCATTAAGGTTTTGGCCAGTAGTATCTCTGCATCTTCCAAGCTTCTGTATAAATATTAATAAATGTAAGCCCACTGTCTTCTCTTTGCTCTTTTTGCATTATGAATGACATCACATAACATTAGGTTGCCGGGTAATGATAAGAGAACAGTGGTGCTGGTTTGATGAGTTATGCATGAAAGGACTTCTTTCAACCCTTCCCCAGTTTCAGTCTCAGCAAAGCTCGTTTGCTTAAAGCTATTTTGATGTGTGCCTTTGTGAGACCTTTGTGTGGACCTTTTTTTCACTTTCCAAACTTCAAATTCACAAATTCAGAATTCATTTACATAGAGATGCTTTTCGCTTGGGCCAAGTCACTTGTGCCTGAGGATGTCATTCAGTGCTTTACACACATAGCATAGAGTTTTCTTTGTGTTTGTTTGTTTGTTTGTTTGTTTGTTTTGCATGTAGGAATCTGTAAATTGGCACTTTTTAGCAATTGGCCACCATTTAGCATTACAAATGTATTTATATGGTAATGTTGAGGACATGAAGAAGAGGGCAATAGAACTGATCATGGTACTGACACTTTGGCATACATGCAGGTATTGTCCCCCAACTATTTTATTTTTGGAAAGTTGGAAAAAGCCCCAGAGAAAGCCTTCAGACCATCATTTAAAACTAAGACAAATACAACTCTTGGTACATCAAACAAGAAACAAATGACACAGAGGACCACAGCAAAAAAAGAGAACTAACACAACTTCTGCAGCACTGTGCAGCAAGATCTAGCAAGGCTCTGGGTTGACAATTCCTCATAAATTACTTGAAAACGTGAGCCTAGGCTTTCCACAGTTTTTCTCGCAGTCTCCGTAACAAAGGATAAAATAATTGCCACAGTGATTGCTTTCCAGTGTTGTAAAATATTTTGTCAATGTTTGAGAACAACTGTGCAGTATTTTGGCATCTGATAAGCTTTCAAAAACATTAATGTTTTCATAAAAATGGCCTCCAAGGATCACATTTAATCATCTCAGCAGTACTTTGGTACTTGAAACAACACAGACCAAACAGTCTGTTTTAGGTTTAAGCCAGTGTATGTATCCCCCTGAGCTTAACTACAATTGTTGGTATTTGTTTCACAGGTCACAGTTGGAATAATTCCCCAGGTATCTTCAGTAGATAATGACAGCTTCTGCTATGTGTTCAAACTTTTTAACTGTATAATAAAATGGACCAAATGACAGCTACCAAAACATCTCGATCGCACCCTGACCCCCTAGGTGCATTAGAGGTAATAAAACTTCATATTAGCAGAGTGCAAATCAAAGTAAATGTCAAATACATTTTTCATAAAGATGGATTATATGATTTAAGGTAGTCCTATCATGCTGATGTATGTTTTTTTTTCTAATAAGTTTGTTCTTAAACAGTTATTTGATGCTATATGCTATATGACTGACAACTGAGCCCTACTGATGACTGAGTTGGCTCGATGTGAGCAGGACATCACTAGCACAGCTTCAACCTACTGCGCAGACTTTGGCTCTAAATGAAGATGGCAGCAGCCATATCAGGGATATTTTGGCTTCACTTTTGTACAGTAGGAGGAAGTGAAGACATGTCGCCAATGTGCCTGCCTATTACCTCTAGTGGCCATGTGTATAAAGACAGTGCCTGCAACAAAGGCACTAGTAGCGTGACATTGTTATAACACTGCAAAATGCCCTCATCCAATCAGTCAAGACTAGTTTCTTTAAACCATGATCTACCAATGTAATTAATGTAGATTGGGCAAGGTTGAGCAACTCTCTGCATGTCATATGTATTCTATACAATTAGTGTTTTCACCCAGATATACTGACCACTCTCTGGCTGTTTCTGTGTTCAGGTGCAAAGGATTTTTGTCTTCCGCCACTGCTCAAAGAAACATTTTGGGGACTAAAGGGGAAAAAAAGAAAACATTTTCTATGCCCAGAATCTGGGAGAAGATCTATCAAAGGTCTAACAGCCCAAAGATCCACATTTCAACAGTGGCCATTTTGTGCCGTGACCCCATGCCCCCATATCAGTTAACCTCCATTTAACAGTAGCCATTTTGTGTCTAATAACACAGTTTTGGTCTGTGTGGGTCAGAGAACAGTTGGTGCTAAATGATTATTACAACAGTGAAATATTATGGTGAGACTATAATTGCTGTTCTAACCAGAGTCTGTAATAGCGCAGTGTCTGTGTGTAGAAGTATCTGTGCTTTATGAGCTGAGGCTGGTTCACTTGCCTGTGTGCTGCTACTATCATCACAGTACTGACTCAACCTGAATGAAAGCCAAGCTGAAAGACATGTGATCCACACACACACAGAGTCAAAAGGTAGACAGAGAAACCCATACTTGATGTAGAGTGTATGTATGTATATATGTATGTGTGTGTATATATATATATATGTATACACACAAGAAAACCAGAAACACACACACACAGTTGAAATGTTGTATCAATAATTTCATATTGTATATATGAAATTATACATGTATGTGTGTGTGTGTGTGTGTGTGTGTGCCTGCGTGCGTGCATGTGTGCATGTGTGCGTGCACAACATTCAACAGCTTCTGCTGCGTACAAAGTGTGTATCTGTGTGTATACCCTATATTTACACACACTGTACAGTTTTCTGTACAGTGTGAGACATCACTGCACGTGTTCTGCGCAGGCTATGTCTAATTATATTTCTAACAACAGGATATCCGACACACTGAGCACACACATGAACACACACAGAAACAGAAATATGGCAGCACATTTCATGACTTGCTACTTCTCCATTAAACCATCTTCCCTTTCCTATGACAATTCTATATTCTCTTATTTCAGACAGAGACAGAGACATCAGTTTTCTGTTTTTTTAGATTTTTTTTGTGCCTTCAATATTCAATATTATACAGTCGTGAAGCAGACATGAAACATGGGACAATGTAGTTTCCATGGTAGGCCACTGTGACATGTGAGATATCAGGTTGCTACTAAACAATGCATGACCTTCACATACTGATTTAGGCACAACTCTTTGAAATAGAAAGGAAAATTATTACTGCAGCCTCACACTCCTGAATCACGCCACTAGTATCACACTAAAGCCTCATACAGTAACTTCTCTTAAGGGAAGATTAATATTCTCCCAAGCATTATAATATCAAGAACCAATGTGAACTCATCAAGCAGGATTCGCAGGGACTAATACTGAATATGGCCTAAATATGGGGACATAAATAGGAAGGAAATGAATGATTTGAGCTCTGACAAGCTCTGTCTAAGTGTGGGTGTATGTGTGCAAGAGAGAGAGAGAGAGAGGATGAGGGAGAGAGGAGACATGTTGGATCAGGAGAAGGTGGCATCTGTTAAAATAGTAGGGGGTAGGGGTTGAGACCACACACACACAGAGACACAAACTAACAGGTGAGGTGAAGCAGAATACACAGGTGAATGCTCAAACTGGAACGTTTTTTTTTTTTTCATTGTCGTCACAGAGGAAGGAACAACAATGAGGCAAAGCCACATGTATGCAAACACAAACAGACTGCTGATGCACACACAACGCATGCATGTACATATACGTTCCAACCTTGAGAAAACTGCCTTTATCACCGGGGACACTACCCTTCAACTGACACCTCTTGGGTCAAGTTGACATTTTCACAATAAGAGCAAAAAGCATAATAAGAGAGCGAGAGAGCTTCTTATTCTCAGGAAGCTTAGAGTTGGTGGGTGGAGAGAAAACAGCATAAATGTGGACTGACAGTTAACATCGCTACTGTGTTTCCAATATGAAGGCACAATCAAATAACTGGATTTGGCCCTGTCCATGGGCAGAGTTGGTAAGTAAGAGAATATTTGTAGCTATATTAAATATTCTGAATACATTAAAGGTTCACTTTCTGCCTTTGGATTTGGATGTACTATATTATTTACGAGGTGCATTATTAAAGAAACTGCCATCCCTATTAGCCTGGTCGACTAAGACACGTATTTTAATGTCTCCAGTTCGACTGTGACTAAGGACCTTCCTTGCATGTCATTCCTTTTCTTACTGTCCTCATGTTTCCTCTCTGTTAAATGTCAGACCTATCAAAACTAAGATAAAATGCCCCACTAAATGACTTTAAAAGAGAAAGAGAGGTTAATCCAGGACAGGTTTGGTGTTAGTGAGTGAGGGCATGGACATAGACAGTTAACAGTCTGTGTAGTTAAAGAAATATATCTCCTCCCTTTATGCATAAGAATTAAAATGCACGACAGTGGTTTCAGCTGCAGCTGGGAATCAGAGAATATTACAGATTACCAGACAATACAGCATCACTGCACAAGAAGAGAAGTTTTCTGTACAGGAAGAGCTCTTTCACATTGTTTGTTTGGTTCGTTTGTTGGTTTGTTCTGCAGAGGTTTTACATTTCATGGTAGTCATTTGTTCTCTTGAGAAAAAACTGCTTTGAAGAAACATCTTGTCATCACTTTCACATTTCCTTAGATGTGTTGTTCACACTGCATAAAGTGCATTTTGTTTGACAAAGTCAAAATACTATATGAGTTATGGCTTATGAATTAAAAATGTGTTTTATATTTAGAGTTTCTATATACAATGTGGAAAATGTGTCAGAAAATAAATGTCTTTTTATTTTTCTATCTAGTTGTACAATGCTGAATTATTATTTAACTTATTATTATTGAGGAAAAAAGTCCAACAAAAACATGCTGGTGTGGCAAAAGAAACATACATTAGCCCTGTCTCTAATAATATACTGGCGATAACCCAACACCTCCAATTTATTAGAGCTTTCACTGTTCCACATCAAATATACAAGAAAATAATCTGACAGAGATCAGAATATATTACCAATGTTGGAGGAAATTAATGATTACAGTCCTGATAAGGTAACTAGGATCTGTGATGGAGCACATTTCTAAAGTTCCACTCCTGTGTGTGTGGAAACATGTTTGTGTGCACATAGTTGACTACATTTGCATATTAATCCCCATAAGAATATTGATGAATCCGTGCAGGGTTGTTTGAGAGAGTGTGAGAGTGTGTTTGTGAATGTGTCACACCCTCTCCCACTCATTATAACACGACATATCCACGTGTGGCATTTACCTCCGACCTCTGCACCGCGGCAGGCACAATTACTGAAAGGCCAGACTCTTCAGCGAATGTCCATCACATCCACTCTCTTTCCTTTCCTCCCTCCTTCCGTAGCACTTCTTTTCTCCACTTGAGAGTCAGCGGTAGCGTTGATCTGGAAAGGAGAAAGAAAAAAAACAAGTCGACGTGTAGTTTAATAAGGTGAAGCTTTATCTTTTCACGGCTGCACTCTTCTTCGTTTCCAACATTCTTGTCAACTGTTTTTATGCCCTTTCATTACTGTCCCCCCCTCTATCTCTGATGCATTCTCTCTACACTTTAAATCACAGATTAAGAAAAGTTTTCCAAGTCGAGCGAACAAGATAAAATGATTGAGCAGAAGAACAAGGGATGAGAAAAAAGAGATAAAGACAAGAGTAAGAAGTGAAGCCTGATTGGGGGCAGTCACAGGCCAGCTTCCTGTCCCTCTCTCTGCCTTCTTTTCGCCATCCTCCCCTCCTCCAGCCTACCCTCTCCCTCCATATGCAGGTAAAAGAGCTCTCTTACGCAGAGGAAGGGATGAAGAGATTAAGAGAAAATTAGACAAAGTCCTTCTCTTTGACAAGACAGGGGAAGTGGGGAGTCAGAAACTTCAAACAACTTTTGAGAAGACAGGGTCGGGTCAGAGAGAGAAGGGTTGGACAAGAGTGCGACAGACAGATAGAGGGAGAGAAAAGGACAGAAAAAGCCATCTGGGATTTGAGGTCAAGGTAGATGAAGAGAGGGAGACTGAGAGAGAAGTGCATTAGAGAAGAAACAGAAAGTCTATGTTGACCCTAGACAAAGAGGAGGAGGAGGAGGTATTGTCACTTGGGTAAAGGCCATGAGAATGACATCAAGGCACAAGGAAATGCACCAACTCCTTTAACAAATGAGCTCAGTTTGGATCCCTGACTTCACAAAGGTGACAGGTTTGTCTGACTATAGTATATAGTGACTAACCAGGGATAAATTCTTGCACTCTTACAGTATATAACATTTATATCTGATCTAGGATTAGATGAGTTGCCTTTTTCTCTTTTTCTGTATAAACTTGATGTGCCTTGTTCATTTGCAACTCTGTACAACTGGGGATTACACATGTGCAGCAATAACTAAAGGGTAAGACCAGGGGAGTCAAAATAGGATCCCAGTTGATGGACAAATTGGAAAAACTGCTTTGTGATCTTTTTGCGCATCGGTGGCTTTATGAACTTGTGTCTGTTCAGTTCCCCTGACAAGATGGATAATGGGGGATGGGACAGGAAGTGAAAACGAGGACATGCCCCTCCCTCATTACCACCACTGTGGTGCCTTTGAGCAAGGCATTGGAACCGCAATTGCTCCAGTGGAGCTGCTCAGTGGCCTATGTGCCAAAACATTTTTAAACTCTTTTTTATTTATTTATTTATTTTTTTAGATGCACTTCTAAACCGGAAACCGGAAAGCAGGGAAAGAGAGTGGAGGACTGACATGCAGTGAAGGGCCACAGGTTGAAATCAAACAATGAGCTGCTGAGACAGGGACTGAGCCTTTGTACTCAGTGGGGCAGGGGCACGCTATTCCAGGTGAGCCACCAGGGTGCCCTGCCAAAACCTTTTCTCCTAAAGTTTTAGAGAGCTTGTACTGATGATCAGTTCATGTGCCTGTGCTTTACTATCTTTATCACTATGGAATTGCTTTTGTGCGAAAACTGAACTCTACAAAAAACTTTATGTTTTGTGTCTTGTGTTTTGTTGACACTGGACTTCCTCATTGTTTAGTGTCCCACAGACCCGTTTTCTGTATATGTACTCCATAGACTGCTGAAGAACGTGAATGAAAGCCTTATTCGAATTGTTTATAATAGCAATACAAACACATTTATTGAGTTTAATTAACTTACCTCTAATGCAAAGATTTGACAATGACAATGAGAATGATTAAAGGTAAGTTAGTTCTCTATAAGGTATACATTTTCCAACATAAACCTTTACTTTACATAAGAAATTATGTAGATTATTTACACAAAATCTTATCTGAACATATATTGTTAATTAGCACCCTAATATAAAGAGTTACATGTCATATAGTGAATGCATGAATGCATGTATATTCCTTTTGTTTGCCAGGTTTCACGAACAAACTGCTTACAGAAATCCAAATAGACTTATTGGATTGGACTGCTGCATAAAAAAAAGCCTGTCAACATCAATCACAGATATGGATAATTCAGGGTCAAGTTCAAGTTTATTATCTTATACGCTTAAAGACTACATTCAAATGCAATGAGATGCTAGCACCCTGGCTCTCTCAGCCTTTAATAATTTACAGAAATAAATAAATAACAAAAACAATAAATAAGAAATCTGACTGCCTGGGGGCACAAACTGTTTTTGAGGCGGCTGGTCCAAACTCTGATGCTGTAAGCGTTTTCCTAAGGGAAAGAGTGAGAACAGAGTGTATGCTGGGGGGCTGGTGTCCTCCATGACAGTTAGGGCCTTCATTCTTTAGTGGGTGGTATGCATGTCCTGGAGTGGTGGCAGTGACATGAGTTTTAAAATCATTTTTACTGTCATTTAAACATCCATTTTATTTTACCATGTTTTACAGCAGGGGTCTCATGTGTATATAAAATGTTCACACACTTAGGAAAATCAAGCTATGCTCAGAGGGCTTCAAGAACCCCAAACAGAATGATAAGCAGCATTACGGTTTATTATTTTATGACTTGTTGATGAATTCTCATTTGTGCAAAGTGGTATTCACTCAAAGATAAATACATTTTTCCCCTAATATTAATAATATGATATCTATATCAAACATTTGCACATGATTTTCATTCTCTTTGTACACATAAAACCTCTATCACACACAAAAAGGCTCAGTGTACAGTGAAAGGAATCTCATGTGAAACTTTATGTTTTTAGAGCAGACAAAGGGAAAGGGAAACACCCCTGTCCCCTTCCATCCAATCAACTTTTAATGAAACTGGGAAGTTCAAAAGAACAAGTGATTTTTTTTTTTTAAAGAGCAAGTACACATCCATAACGTATCGGAGCTCACTTACACTCTTTGCACGGCTGCTCTTCTAAAATCTCAGTGGAGATATGGGTGAACAAGAACAAGCCTGGTTGACAGAATGGCACAGTGTATAGAAAAAGTGAAGCGTGTGTGTGTGTGTGTGTGTGTGTGAGACGGGGTAATGTAATTTGCTTTTGTTTAACCCTGAGCTCTAGGGTCTCTTGTTTTAATAGAGTTGTAGATTAGTTTTGCAATCCCACGTAATTGGGTAAGTGATAAGCATACTGTTGTATTCCTACCCATTAAATTCCACATTCTCTCTCTTTCTCTCTCTCTCTCTCTCTCACACACACACACACACACAGACACAACGCATGCATGTAATCTAACATATAAAATTGCTCACATTATTCAGAATTGGTTAGGGAGAAGAGACTTAATGCAATAATAGTTCAATACCTGTAATCCGCAGTATATTATCTTCAGAAGATTATGGGTGAAAGGTCTGCCATTTGAGACAATAGATCAAGTTTTATCCCCTTCATTTCCCCAAGATAAAAGCAGATTGTAGTTTCTTATTTATTCTTTCTCTCTTTTTCTTTCTGCCTGTCCTTGAGCTCCATTCTCCCACCATCAAACAGCTTGGTCTTATGAATTCAACATCTAAAGCGTCTCCTGTTAGGAGGCAAATAAATGTATCTGTAAATTTGATTTGAGGTAAGCTAAATTATATCAGTGCATAGAATGGTTTAAACTTAAATGACTGAGATGTAATTAGATTTGTTTAATCATTACAAAAATGGTTATGTTTAAATTTACCATACTTACAATACATAGTAGTCATTGCCCTTAATATTACAATATTTAACAAACAATGTATCATTCTGGATGTCTGATGCCTAACACTGCTTTAGTTATTGCAAGTAGTGACCAAAACCACCATCTGTCAGAGCATAGGGTCATGACACATCTCCGCTTATAGATTAGCTGCCAACGTGACACCAAGAATGAGGTGTGTGTGTGTGTGTGTGTATGTGTGTGTGTGTGTGTGTGTGTGTGTGTGTGTGTGTGTGTGTGTGTGTGTGTGTGTGTGTGTGTGTGTGTGTGTGTCCTTCTGTTTACAGTATGTACAAATGACCTGTATAAAAATGTTTGGATATGGAGCAGCAAAATCAAATTCAACGTCAGAACTATATCACCCTATTATGGTTTAAAGGTCAGGCTGTATCAAACCCTTCTCCACTCTCTCTACACTGATACATTCTGTTTTTTATTTTATTCATATTTATTTATTTGACTGTCTAAAAAAATCCAAAATGTAAAAAAGCAAAGTAGAGCATTTATGTTTTGTTTTTTTATTGGCCTGGTCACATTTGAATAATTCAACCTATCCTTGAATTTCTGGAACATGTTGTGTGTCAACATGTTCCAAATATATATATATATGTCACATGGATAAGGATCAGGAGGTAGAAAAAGACAGAGTAAAAGTAAAGGTCAGCGGAGAGAGGATGAAAGTAAATGGGATGAAACGTAGAGAAGAAAGACGTGTAAGAAAAGGAGGAGAAATGAAGAGAAAAGGGCTACTGTGAGAATGAGAGACTAATTACAGGTTGTTTGATGATTCCTCCTCCTTCCCATGGTATGCTGTGAGGCAGTTACTATGACAATGTCATGTGCAAACCACAGAATCAAAGTGACCTCTGTTGCCCTGCAGTGTGTGTGTGTGTGTGTGTGTGTGCGCGCGCACAGAGAGAATATGACTTCAAAGATACAGAGTAGGCTGTAGAGTTTGAGTCAGCCCACAATGTTCATACCAGTGGCCCTTACACACCTCAACACCCCAACCTTGTCAACTTTCTACACAACAAAGTTGACAAGGTTTGAGGTGTGAATCTATAATTGACCTCTCCTTTTTCCTGATTCTGCCTGGCTGCGTGGAGAGAGGAGAAAAGAGAATAAAAGGAGAAAAAGAAGGGAGAGGAGATGCACTGTGAGAAATAGAGAAAAAAAAAGCAGTGTGAGATTGACCGGCTTCACAGTTCACACATATGCAGTGTAATTTCCAAAGAGAATAAAAATACAGCAGCATACAGCAGTGTGCGTGTGTGTGTATCGTGTTAATGTCACAAGCAAAAATGGGACATGAGAGATGCTGTTACTGAGCTCAACAGAGGTCTTCTTTTTCTAAGCTGACTCAAGACCTGCTTAAAAATCAAACCTGTATATTATACAGTCGGCATCAAGTACAACAGCTCTTTGATGGTGGAGCTACAGATGCATGAAAATATATGCATGTGTGCCAGCACAGAGCGCACAAACCTACATGTTTACACAAACACACACACACAAACACTACTCATCTGTTGGAGGATGTGCAGCTGCACTTGAGTCTGCCGGAGTTCTCAGAATACTTCAGCCCTTGTTAGCTGCAAACACAAGGCCTTCTTACACTTGAAACACATGATACGGTATGTATTGTAAAGAACTGACGACAAAGTTAGCAAAACAATACAGCATGGATTTGGTACTACACAGCATGAGGAATTTGGTTTTATTGGTATTATTTTTGGGTCACATTTAAAAAGAAGACATGAATAAGTGCTGCCAGCTAGGATTTTCAGAAAAATAACATACAACAACACCCCATCCCATTTCTCATCTCATTTCCCACCAAAATGGACATGCAAAAGGTGTAGCTAATTGATGTTGCTGTGAAAAACAGTACAATAATAGTACCATTCAATGAGAAAACCCATCTTCTACATTTCCAATGTGTCTGTGTCTGTGTGTGAGTTCTGTTTCATAATTGGTTGGTGGATGGTTGGATGGTATTTTGACACTGGGGACCAGAATATGTATATATGTATATATGTATATACTAACTATCTATCTATCTATCTATCTATCTATCTATCTATCTATCTATCTATCTATCTATCTATCTATCTATCTATCTACATACAGATATATATATATATATATATATTATATATATATTCAATATATATATATATATATATATATCATATATATATTATTGACAACCAACATGTTCCAGAATTTCAAGGATAGGTTGAATTATTCAAATGTGACCAGGCCAATAAAAAAACAAAACATAAATGCTCTACTTTGCTTTTTTACATTTTGGATTTTTTTAGACAGTCAAATAAATAAATATAAATAAAATAAAAAACAGAATGTATCAGTGTAGAGAGAGTGGAGAACAATAGTGATGTTATTACAGTTGTTTTATTTTGCTGCTCCATATCCAAACATTTTAATACAGGTCATTTGTACATACTGTAAACAGAAGGACACACACACACACACACACACACACACACACACACACACACACACACACATACACATGCATACATACACATACACACACCTCATTCTTGGTGTCACGTTGGCAGCTAATCTATAAGCGGAGATGTGTCATGACCCTATGCTCTGACAGATGGTGGTTTTGGTCACTACTTGCAATAACTAAAGCAGTGTTAGGCATCAGACATCCAGAATGATACATTGTTTGTTAAATATTGTAATATTAAGGGCAATAACTACTATGTATTGTAAGTATGCTATCTATCTATCTATCTATCTATTTATCTATCGTGAGGTAACTTTTGTTCTGATAAGAGTCAACAGGGACAGAGTTTAAAGTGAAAGTTTTTCCACAACTGCCAAAGACTTTGTAAAACATCCTTAACTGCATTTTGGTTTGTGCTGTGAAAATGAACTTTCAAGACATAATTTTGTTTGCTACAATCATTATTTTTAGCTATTACTAAAATATGAAGGACTCTCTCTCTCTCTGGCTCTCTTTTCCACCCTCAACAATTTCTTAAAATACAGTTTTTGCTTTCATATTTTTTTTTCCTCATTTCATCAAAGCTGCCTAAAGCAGCATTTAAACTTTCTTTGAGAGGAAAATCGTAGCTGTAACCGTAAAAATTTAACTGAATTAATGCAGCTCTTCCCTGGCTCATCATTCACATCCTATCATGTAAATTTCTATTCAATTCCATTCCTATTTCTCTTTTTTTCTTTGCGTGGTAATTCGGTCTTTGTTTGTACTTTTGTCTTTTCATATTCTTTTATTGTCCGAGTTCAGCAGGAAATGTGTCTGTTCATGTTCCCAGAGTTCCTTTTACAGTATTACCAGAGCGACGTACCCTGACTTCAGTGTTAAATCCTACTAAAAAAAGGAACGTAATCATATCTGTGCTGAGCGGCAAAGTGGGTTATTCGACAGTAGAAAGAGAAACTGAAAGGAACGAGAGCCAGACTCATTGCTGCTACAGGGAAAAGCTAATTCTGCTCTTTCAAAGGGCATGCAAGGAACAGCATGGGAGAAGAAAAGAGAGTCGGTGAACAGATCTGTTCAATTCCATCTTACAGCCTACACTGGACATCTGCGAGAGGGATTAACAAGGATAATAAAAGGGTTTTAATGGTAGAAATTTAAGTAGAAAGAAGGAAGACAAACAGACAGACAAGACAGAGATGAACAGACAGACAGTTAAAAGTTTGAATATCTAGCACCATCTTCTCTGGTCCTCTCATTAAAAAACCTGAGGAGGAAATAGGAGTAGGGCCCATTCTTCGCTTTGCTGCAGTCTCAACTGAATGGCCTTGAGTGTGTGACTGTGCCTCTCAGCCCTGATCCTGTGGTGAATAGACTGAATTTACAACAGCAGACATAATTAATACCCAGTTGAATGGATGAGAAAAATGGTTTCTGAGAAAAAAAAAGGAAAAAAAAAAGGTAAGTAAACTGGCAGGAAGTGAAAGAGAGAAGGTCGATTCAATATGTTCTGCTGAGTTGCAGTGAGTCCGTGCTGTCTGTTATGGACGAGAGCTAACTAGCTCTACATCATCTCTCATTTCTGCCTTGAAAGCAGATATTGTCATTCTGGGAAAATGGCTATTGACCCTGAGAAGTAAAACCACTGATACTTCATATGTCAAATGTCCAAAATGCAACAAAAATCTGAATAGAAGTGGATGTTATATGATATGAATTAGGGATTTTATATAAAATACATAATGCAAACCGTTTTAAAATGTCCTTGCATTGGCATTTGGGCAGTAATGAGTGAAAGAATCACTTTAAACAGCTATTGTGTGCCAAAAATTAGCGAGCAAATTGTTGTCGCTTCAGACTGATTCATAAAATATTTATGACAACTTAATAATTAAAAAAAAAGACTTGATAAATACATAGACAGATACTGCATGTTTGAATCGCACTGTGTGGACTGGAATTATAAGAATAAAAGACGATGTGCTAAGGAAACTATTTGATTAACATAAATGGTGAATCCAAACTAAATATAATATCAAATTTTCTGTTCTGCCTCATCTGACCTGATATGATGTTGCTTAACCCTAGAACACTAACGTTAGAATTAGTAACACCATCACTAACATCGGGTATATTTTACCCAATATAATATCCTGGACAAAATACAGTTTTCATCAATTTATATAAAAGTACAACACTGCATGATTATTGAAAAATCAGGTAATCTTAACGAGAAATTTCCTAACAAAAAAAAATAATGGAGCTGGGAACTTTGGTCCACCCACCCCTAGCGTTCTAGGGTTAAAATATAAAACATTTGGGAAATGTTGTTAAACTATCACAATGCACCATTTTTTCCTGCACTTTTTTGGACCTGATTGACTTTGGTGCAGTATATTCCAAATAGAGTTAACAAAATACTTTATGCCCCCGGCTGTATGTCATGCCGTCCTTCTCAGATGGAGCAATTGCAGTCCCTCATCACCAACACGCAGGCCTAAAGCCATGATGTGATTTTTAAGACTTAATAAAATCGAAAAGGTTAAGTGAGACTGTTTCGTTGACTTGGCAGCCATTAATATCCCGTGCGGACAGACAAAACTCCTGAGGCCTTTAACACAAGTAGCTTCTTCGCGCGTATATTAGGTCATTGAATATAATTCATATAGGCAATGTTCTCCAAGTAATCATGAATTAAAATGTGGACCTATAGTTCCAAAGCTGTGTTATAAGTTTTGCTGGTGCAGCCACCTCTCTTTAAAGTTTTGACTGATCGTTCATTGTGCCTCTAACATAGGTACTGCTTTAAGTACATAGATGTACATTATCAATGAGATTCAGTGCTGTTAAGTCTCCTGTGCCACCTGGGGGCTGGTAAGCAGTAGATGGGAAAGGCTGGAAGGGGTTTATGGTTTGATATACTAAACGCAGCACAATTTACCTTCGGGGCTGCAAAATTTTGCTTCACTACATTTTATTTACTAACACAGATTATGTAAATGAGCACATCTGCAGTTCAGTTAATATGAATGCAGACTGTGAACCTGACGAAGTCCTGACGCAGCGCTATGTGAGACATGTCTTGTTCACGTCTGGGAAGCAAAAAAAAATAATCCATGAACAAAATAACAGAATTTTAATATCTTGTATTTTTGCTTTTGTTGAGGCTCTTTGATTAACTCAACATCTGCATCCTCTTAATTTGCAGCAGTATCCTTTCCTGTTGTCACCAAAGTGCTTTTCAGTGCCATAGCAATTACTAAAATGTTTTTATGTCTAATCTCTCTCTTTCTATCTTTGCTGCATGATATACTGAAACAGCATTGTATGTATCTGGCAACAACCCACCTCCTTTGGAATGCTGTCAGATGGTGTCTACCGTGCTAACAATGTCTGCTATGAATAGAAACAATTGCCATGCCTACAAAAGTGCCACAGATTTTACACCTGCTTCTCACACACCTTAAATCACAAGTACAATTACCTGTGCTATAGTGGTCAGTCAGCAATGATAAATCAGTTCCAGAGGCCATGTGTGTAAATTACCAGTGACTCTTTCTTTATATACAGACACACCTTAATGTTGCAAACCTTTTTTTTGTTTTGTTTTGTTGCTTCTATCATTTTGTCTGCACCGTGTTGCTACGTTACTTCTGTTCTGTTCTATTCTGTTACTGTCCTCTTGTTGAAGAGCACACTTTTCCTATTATTTATTCAAATTATTGAATAATTGGCCCTGAATCAGTGCCAACAGAGGATTATTACTAGATTTTGGTCTAAGCTACGGTGTGTGAGAGACCTTCTGTAATAATATATCATCAGTTAAAAAAAATGACTACATGAAACTATGATTATAAGTTGAAAATATGAAAAGAGGGAGACAATAAATTGCAAAGAGCAGGAAGAACATGATGTCTTCAACAATATTTTGTCTGAAATAGCAGTTGGCTTCCAGAATAAATCAGTAACAAAAGGGGGGACTAATAAGTTTTCTCAAAGGAGTCAACAGTGGGATGGATATTTCAGTAGTAATTACTTTACATATCTCTGCAGCTGATTCAGGCACACTGAACAGAGCCCATTACTGCACAAAATCTTTCAGAAGCCAGGGATGGAAGTTAATGACCTGCCGCTGGAAAAGAAAGAAGAGAAAAAGAACGGGGAATTTGGGCTACACTTGAGAAAGAGACAGAGAGCGAGGGATGGGGATGATTAGGAAGGACAGATTGAGCAATACAAACAGAAATGACACAGAGAAATGGAAACAGGGAGGCCAAGAGAGAGGAGAGGAAGAGTGAGAAACAGATGAAATGCGGGAGAGGGACAAGATGAGACTGTGAGACAGAGACAGTGGCTATATATATATATAGTGGTGGTGGTGGTGATGGGGCAGACACAAAGGCAGGAGAGACAAGAAAAGAAGACAGTGAGAAAAAAAAGTGTTATGCCTTCTGGACGACAGGGACAACCACGTGGTGGAGGGAGCAGATGAGAAGCAAGAGCAGACTTCAAAAAGCTGACTATGCAGGTCAAGGTCTTCGCTAATCATTAGAGCTCAGTTGTTCTCCTACACGCACAAATCAGTATCTCCAGCAAGGCCTGTTTCTAGCTTAAAGACAAATGATTATCATACGGTGGAATGGTAAGAATGGCGATACATGGGGACATGGGGTTAAAACATTACTCTCTGGTGTTTAGACTAAGACAACGAGTGCAAGTGTGCGAATATTTTTGTTTTGTCGACTAATTCCTTTTTCATCTTGCTCATTTTTTCTTCTCCAAAACAGCATTGAGGCCACTGCATGAGTGGTGTGATAACACGGGATTTGCAGTGTGGTCATTTTAATTGTTTCACGTTTTCAAAAGTTCCCCTCATTCCATTAAGCCAAAAATAACAGAAGCCTATAGAATAAATTATTCCATCTCCCCTGTAGACTTGTTATAATGCGATAAAAAAAGTGGGACACAACTTTACTGAAATGCTTAGGAGTGGATGCAGTATGTTATCATATTTTTAACAGCATTGCATATAATCTTTAATGAGCATTCCTCCTTTCTGTACTGTGGAAACAGAACATATTTATTTATTTCGCCTCTTTAAAAATGCAATATAATGAATATGAGTATGCAGCCCACAACAATAGCCTAATTGGCCACAAGATAAATCAATACAAGCTTTAAGTACTTTGCACAAAAAAGGTTATTTTTGTTTTTTTTAATGATGCACATGGAGTCAATACTTCAGTTTCTTATTTTCTGCAGTAACATAGAAACGAAAAACAGCCTCTGGGCTTTGGTTGAACACATATTATACTGTAGATACACTATATAAATAATATTTTTGTGCTTTGTTGAATGATCAGAATCATCTTTTCTTTTCTTTTTTTTTTTGACCAAGACAAAAAAAAAGCTTGGAAACCTGCACAGATGAAAGGCTGCTTTAGCCCACACTGTGTCTGGGCCTCCATCAGTGGGTCACAGGGGAAATTTGTCTGTATTTTCAGGCTGTGTTTCTTCTTCTCTCAGTAAGGCTGACCCGTTACACTGACAGGTCATAACGCACCAACAGCCAGGAAACAATTCACTATCCACTGTAAGAGTGAAAGCTACAGGGACTCACAAAATATTGTGTACAAGCAGGGAAATGCAAGTCATACGGCGTTGCGTTATCAAAATTCAACGACCTGTGCATGAAGAGAAGCTTGCAATATTTCAGCTGTTATGACACACACAAATCATCAGAGTTTGACCTAAAAGGTTAGGATACGTCAACAACAATAGTTCTCAAGGCTAGGAACACATACTCTGCTGCACATATATGCACACACACACAGAGTTTTTATATGCATAGCTTTCCTCACCATGTAAACAATGTGCTGGCGTCAGAGTTTCTTTGTGCCTGTTCAGTCAACTTGTTGCTATTCTCAAATGCGTCATTGAATCATGTTGTGTGCGAGACGCGGTTGAAGGCATGGCAGCTTGTATTCTTTGTACACAGGAAACAGAAATATATAAGTTTCTGATATTTATGTATATGAAACATGCTGCAGGAAACATCAAAGACAGACATACTGTAGGTCAGTAACAGTGACTTGGCAACATTATGCAGCAAGCTGCATATTTAGCTATTGAACCAGTATTGATTGAAATTAGACCTCAAGGTCACACTCAGAACAGTATGCTAACAACATGCTTTAATCAATACAGATTTGACCGTATTCACACTGAAGCAATTGCTTCTCGTTAATAAATGTCTTTAGTTATGACCAATAAACTGGAATGTAAAGACATTTAAGACATTTCTTTTCGTACAGTGACCCTGTCCCATGTTCCTCTCTCTCTCTTGTGTCTTTTTTTTTAATAGTGATTGTCTCATCACATATATGTGTGTCTGTGCGGGTGTCTGAACATTCACATGGGCTACTGTAAAACTTTGTTTTATGAGCTTCATCAGACAGTGAGAGGTCACGCTAAAGGTTACTGAGGATCGAGCTTACAGTCTCGTTAAATGTTTTATGGGAAATGCTGAGCAGTCATGCATATCACCTTCCCAATCCCTTCAATGAGACAGACCACAGCAATCTATCTAACTGAAGACAGTTAGAGTCCTCTGGATACTTTCTCATTAACCTGAGGCAGCACCCAGCAGATAGTGTGTTATTTGACTTTTCTTTAAACTCAATTTTTCACATGCTAGATTTTGATTCATGTAATTTATGTTTTTCTTTTTGTTTTGCTTTTTAAACAGACCTTGCTGCACAACTGTAGCCCGCACACTGTCATTCTTCCACCCTCCAGCATTCTAATGTAGATCTATGTATGACAAAATGGAAATGTACTGACTTACTTGGTAAAACTTGGCACATTTTCGTACTGGATTTGTGGTTTTGACAAAGCATTATTCCCCCTTTCTTTCTTTTTTTCATACCTATTGAACAATTTCTCTTTCTTTCTTTCTTTTTTTCATACCTATTGAACAATTTCTCTTTCTAAATAATCAGATTTTCTATTTTTGCACCTTTCCTGGTTTTGTTCCTTGTGAGATCTTGACTACAATCCCTCTGAGTGTATAAAACCCTTTGACTTGTGACACCTTTTACCCACCTACTTGATCTCTCAGATCAGAGAACTCTTTTTAAACTTTTGATAAACTCTTCAATACAGTCATTTAAAGGTTCAGTGGGATATGGGGATTTATTGAGCAAGATATTCTGGAATGGACAAACTAAAACACTGGCTCCAGACTTTTCCATTTTTGCGAGTTTTTTTTGCCTTCTATAGTTTCTCTTTCACACTTGGGAAAGAGTTCTAGGGTTATTCAGTCGGTTGTAATCTGCAGCTTCAACACAACATACCACTCCACAGATACAGACAAAACTAAAGACTAAAATGATGAAGACGACCATTAAAATAGACTCCACATGCACACTGCACTTCACTGACTGTGAGATTGTGTGAATAACTCAACTCTGGTCAGGCCACAGTCCTTCAAACCTTTGATACAAGTGAATGGGTAAAAAGCACACAGGCAGTGGTTTACTGAACAGTGAAATAAAGCCATATGGTCAGAGGACTTTGCCCTTTCTCTGCAAGCAAACAGACCCATGTGGTGCACACTAAGAGAAGTCTACAGACCTTAGTGCTCTTTTCTGACTCTGAAGGCGTCCAGTGGTGTTACGATGTGGGAAGTATTTCCCCAGAATGTCTTCGGTCCACTGAACCCCACAAGAGGCAAGTTAAATGTTAATAAATACAAGAAAAAATGTTAGATAAGTTGAAGCAAAGACATCTACTCAGACTGACTCACTTCTAACAAGCCTATATAGTACACACACACACTATTTGGGACATCGGTGTAAGTCATTGCTTTGAAGAAAAGAGCAAAGTCACTGAAGTGGTGTATTTTGTGACAGTGGAACCAAGAACTAAAAACTAGAAAGAGCAAGATGGAGTTGATGAAATGGAGGAAATGGAGTGAAAAACTTAAAGTGAGACAGAGGAGCGAGAGAGACAGCTAAAGGTAGATGTAGTCTTTTCCAGTGTTGGACCCAAATGAGAAATTTCATCTCTTGCCCTGGGTCCCAGGCTCATTAAAACATATCACTACTCTTGTCATGTGGGGACCCAGCAGGAACACGTCTGTGACCCATCCTGATTCCCAACCATTAAAAAATATTAAGCTAGAAGAAACAGGGGGATAATGATAAGAGGGGAAGAGAAAGGACAGAGGAGGTAAAGGGGATGTTGAGGCAGACATCCAGCTGACAGAGAAAGAGCTCTACGTTTTTACTGCCTCGCCTCATCTCTCAGTCTCCCCCAGTCTCACCTTTTCTCCTCCTCGTTTGCTGCCATGGGGGTGGGAGGGGGTAATGTGGCATGAAATATGTACTAAAAACCAAGCTCAGGTGCTGCCATTAAAAGAGTAAGAGGCTGTCTGGGTCTGTCATATGTGTCTGAGCCATGTGTGTACACTGAGTACTCACTGTGTGTGCATGTCTATGCTTGAGCACTGTGGCTACTGTAGCGTTTCTCATATGTTTTGAATCAAATCGGTGCAATTGTGAACGTGCTGCTACGTGGATTCAGATGCGATGAACAGCCCCATTTTGTGTCTGTGTTTGCATGTGTGTGTGTGTGTGTGTGTGTGTGTGCGTGCGTGCGTGCGTGCGTGCGTGCGTGTGTGTGTGTGTGTGTGTGTGAAAGAGAGAGGGAGAGAGTCATGGCTCCCATCATCTCACATTCACACATTGCAGGACACAGATTACTCCCCCACGTTAGGCAGAGGTGTGAAGACGTTAATAAAATCTGCAACACACACACACACACTCAGGTGTGAAGCTAGCTAGTCGTTTTTCTAAGCATTTAGTTGGCAAGGTGAAGACAAAAAATGTATAAAAGGTATTTTTTTACGTTTTCGGTACATGATTTAAATAAATGCTTTGCCCTTAGGGATTACACATGCATGATTGTATTTCTATCCTTGTGAACAGACTCCATTAATTTCCTATTCCCAATCATAACCATCACTATAGACATGTCCAGCCTCACCCGAATTTTGGCAGCGTGCACAACAACAAACAAATATGCATAAAAAAATGATATTTACGCACATATAGCGTAAGTGAAACATGATCTATAACTTCCCCTAAGATCCTTATTTTAACCACAGCCTTTCCCTAAAAGGAATGGTTCAACATTTTAGGAAATTCACTTATTTACATTCTTGCCAAGAGTTAAATGAGAAGATCAATACCTTTTTCATGTCTGTGCATCAACAATGGAGCTAGAACTGCAGTCGATTCGCTCACAGATAGTCTGGCTCTCTCCGAAGCTCAAAGATATGCCTATTATGATCTCTAAAGCTCACTGGTTAACAAGTTATATCTTGTTTAAGCAAGGGTTATGACCTGTAATTATTTCTTGGTAAGCTGTGACACCACTAGAACTAGCTCCCTAATTGGTGTGCAGATGCATGTGCAGACTGGTATGAATCTTTTCTTCTGACCCACAGCAAAAAAGCAAATGAGCAGACTTTCCAAAGTGATAAACTTTAAGAGGTTTATGTAGCTCCTTAAACTTCATACTATTTTGTGATTTAGGTATGAGGACCTGTTGAGCCAAACCCACATCCTGAATTGCTTCTGCAATAAGTGTAGACTGGTCCACACTAAATGGTAGGTAAAGTATCTGAGGATCTGCTTACAGGTGCACTTTAGCACCAGTACCTCTGTCATTTTTCTTTTCCTTTCTCGGCAGACATCCTCCACTTTGTCCTCCTCCCACATCCAATTCCAGGAACTTCCTCCTATCAATTGGCTACTGTCATTTATCTTTCCAATTACCCATCCATCCACCAATGTATCCATTCTTCTTCCCCTCCTTTCCTCTTCTCTTATTTCCAGATGGCCCACCTCTTCGTGCGCTCAGACTCAACTCATTCCAGCTACAAAGAGAAAACTCCAAATCACTATTGATTCCACTCTCATGAAAAATACATTTTGTGCATTAGGATTCAGACTCGGCCTTCTTTGTGTATCCCCACTGCGTCTGGTCATCTCCTAATCTCCTCCCTCCATTCCTCCATCCCTCCTCTGCTCTTCTCACAGCAGGTGAGGGGTATATTTTCCTTCCATACATCTGCCGAGACTTCTGTCTTCTGATCGATCTCCCACTCCGACTCTCCAGGTCCATTAGGACAAGTGTTTATTCTGGAAATATCAATACTTCTGCTCCTCTATCTTTGTCTATCCCCCTATCCTTTTTTTAAAACTTACTCTCCATCTCCTAAGACGCTCGTCATTCCCTGGTTATACCCCTCGTCATCATGATTTAGTTTTCCCACTTTGACACTCAGAAGTTTATTTCTCCACAATAGCTATGCCCACATTTCCGTATTTCTTTTTAATATTACTTTTGTTTGTTTTCTCTTCTCTCACTCTGTGTAAATTGCCTAAAACCGTAAGAGCTGAAATTGCTTTTTCTCACATGGGGCTAAAAAAATATATATATACTGTAGCTCTGTCACAAACTTTATTTGATACGACTGACTTACAAATTCCCTCTCACTCTCATTCTTGTACAAACACATGCACAAATACTAGCACAACAATATAAAAGTCACATATATTTCAATTTACCTTTTTTGCCGTGCTTGATCACAAAACATCACATTCTTCCTATGTGCTCTGGCAGCATAAAGAAAATATTGAGAAAGAGCACATCCTGACAGCTGTTTACAATCTATCCAGCCTGCCGTTTCCATTGGTTGAGCCTATTTTGTATTGGCTGGCTTTGTATTTTTCCCTGATAGCCAATTTGCTGGGGCTATTGGTGGCCACATCCTGTCTCTATTAATATCCTTATGACACTTCAATTTGCTGTTTCCCCCTCTGCTCTCCCACCCTTCCCTCTAAACTGGTGTCATACTGGCTGCCGCCTCAATCTGTGCCGCCTACACACCTATCTGGAAAATAACATTTAGGAAATTAAACACAAAGATGAACACCTGCACTTGTGAAACAAGAACACATAATAGGAGATTGTTCATATATAGATTTCTGCAAAGCCACACATAATTGCATGTAGAACTGTTCACCTTTTTTCCTCTTTCATTGTCCTAAAATACAGTTTCCAGACAAGGAGTAAAAACGGCTGCAGCTCTCTCCAGAGTACAAAATGGCTCGTTAGAAAATCCTGGCTCTGTTTACCAAGTAGAAAAGCAACTGAAACCTGGAAACCAATGGTTCTATTTTACATTTCTGGTCTTTCTGTAGCATACATGAAAGCCGTATTTCTAAAAAGAAAGAACCCAGTGGGGGATTGTTTAAATGTTTAATGTTAACTGCATTTCTCTCATAATGAAAAAATTAGTCTTTATCGACCAATACAGCTGCAAACCTTAGTACAATCGCTCAAAAAGTCTGTTGATAATATATCAGTACTTGCAAAAAAAAACAGAATTAAATTTTAACTATGAGTTTCCACATATTTACTATATAGTAAGTTTAAAACATCTGACTTTTATTTCAAATGATATCTCACCCAAAAAATCTGATTTTTACGAAATGAATCCGCAATGAACAGTTAGTATATACTCTTAGGTATTTCATGCAAAAACAGAGCAAAAAAGAGTTTATATTGAGATACTACACTCAGTCTCCATTAGTTTGTCCTTTACACCAACAACAGATGTTTTAGAAATGCACGCATTCCCCCACAAGACATACAGGGACAATGGTTAACTACACTTATCTCTGTCTGTGTTGTTTAATCGCAGCATTTATCATCACATCTCACCAGGACGTCAGGAAGTGACAGTTCTAGTTTGTGCACAACAATAAAACCAGTTTGGAAGTTATCGTGCAGGCATTAAATGGAGGATCACATAAGATGACAGAGGAATAGTAAGAATAGGCTTATTGTATTTATTTGAATAAATACAACGATGAATGCACTAAAGGGCATTTTGAAGGAGCATATGCAGCAATAACATCCTCATTAAATCCAGTCCCCATGTTCAGATCTCATCAAATCCGACTGAAATGACAAGTTTAACCTCAGGTCTCAACTCTGATGGTGAAGGAAAGGGTGAACAACTGGCCTGAACACATAATACAACGTTTTTATGGGAGTCTTTCTATGTTCTATCTATCTGCCTCAGTCTATGTTTCCAAGACATATCAGGACTTATCAACCTCCCCCATCCATCTATCACTGCTGCTATCTACACGCCATTTTACTACTCCGAGATAGGATCGAGACTGGTTTGTGTGTGTGCCCTGGAATCTGTGTGTGTTTCCACGTGCCTGAACGTGTGTACGTGTGTGTGTGTGTTTCTGTGTTTTATTGCTTCCATCAAATTACGAGCCCTCCAGTATCAGACTCATTCTATAGAGGCCCTTATCACTGGGTGGAAATACCAACTCTACAACCCCTACAGCCCTAGGATTAATAGAGAAAGTAAGACAAAAACAAAAAAAGAATGAAAAAGAAGAAAAAGAGGGGGGGAAGAGACAGCGGAAGTGACAAAGAGAGAACGAAAGACGTGATACAGAGGAGCGGAAATGGCAGATAAAAGAGAATGAGAAGTTAAGAGATATGAAGAACGTAATAAAAATAAAGATATTTCCTTGTTTCTGAAAGCTTCCACTTTCTTTTGCAATGTTCTCTCACTTTCTATCACTTTCCTTTCTTTGTGGTCATTATCATTCAAGCATCCAACATCTCTCTGTTGATATTGAGAGCCTCTGCACTTCTTTGGTCACGGCCGAGGGCATAATGAAGAAATTCAGAGACACAGAGAGTGAGAAATGAGGAGAAAGAAAGTTCTCAACAATCAACTGGAGTAGAGTGACAAGGACATAAACACCCGGCTGGTCTCTTTTTGCTCAATTCATCTGGGTCTCTTTCTCTTGTGCTCATCTTCTCAACCCTTCTTATCCCACATGTATCTATAGTTTCCTCTTCTTTCTCCCTCTCCTTCATCACTCCTTTATCTCCATTTATCAACATCTCATTTGCCTTCCCTCCTCATATATCTCCCTCCTCTCTCGCCTAACTTCATGTCTCCCTGTCTTCATGCTCTGTATCCGCTCTCCCTCCCCTTCTGTTGTCCTGGTCTATAAGGCATAACTGGCCTCTTGTGTCAGGGTTGGCTTGGCTTTGGCGTTCTGCTACTTGTTTCTCCCCATCCTTCTCCCGCTGCCTGGGTTTTGTTCCCTCAGCCTCTAATCGGCTTTTCCGGGTTTGGGATCGTCTCTTCCTAACTTTACCCTCTCTCGGTGCCACAGGATTATCTCTGTCAAAGAGGCCGGACTTCCTGGCTTGACGAGTGCGAGTGATTTTTCCATGCATGTGTGCGTGTGTGTATGCGCGTTAGCTTGTGTGTGCGTCTTTGTTTTTTTTTGTTTTTGTTGTGTGCTTTTTTCATACCCCTGATCCTCTGTAATCACTTTGAGACAATCCCATAATACCCTATAGGTTCAAAGGATGGACTGTGTGTGTGAGTGAGTGTTTGAGTGAGTGAGAAAGAGACAGAGAGATGTTCAGTCCTTTCACTCAACTGTATTTTACTAAGACATGCTGATGCAAGAAATTACTTTGCATTTGTAGCTTGTTCAAAGGTTCTTTGATATTCTGTTTAATTTGAAATCTTATTGATTCTATACAACCTGACGTCATGTGACAAGCATGCACAAGCATCCCTAAATATATATAGTCTACAGCTATGCTTTTGGCTCTGTGAGGCTAGACTTAGGCTAATTGCGAACATGCTGATATTTAGTTTGCTTCAAACTAAGATTTAAGTACGTTTAATGTTCGTAAACATGAACATCATCATAAACATGAACATTGTGTACTGAATTTAATGGCAATCCAACCAAGAGCTATTGAGACATTTTATTCAACACCACAAATGTGAGCATCACGGTGACACTAGAGGAGAAGCAGAAGATCACCAAAATCTTGAGATCATCTGGGAACCATAAAGATGTCTGTACCGGATACATCAAATTTTTGACCTGCTGGTGAATGAAAAAAGTCATTAGGAGTGATTCTCTGGGCACCCACACGGATGTCTGGATGAAATTTCCCAGCAATCAAAGCAATATTTGTTGAGACAATTCACTAAAAGAACAGAAATACATACCTACCCACCTAACAGTCTACCTTATGGTGGTGAAAAAGTCAGGGGATCACTAAAGTGAGGAGACTTAATCATCCAGACACTTAGAATATCTTCACTAAATTTCATGGTGATCCATCTAATAGCTGTTCATAGCAAGTTCTTTGTGCATACAGTACTGTACTGATGACACTTCAGTCCAAAAGTAAATACACAAAGAGGTAGTCAATTAATCAATAGCAGTTTGATCTGTGCTGCTGATCAACCACATGGTGCTACAACTCTGAGCAGGAAGCGAACAGAAGGCTTGGCAGCCATTTGGGGACTGGCATTTAGTCTCAGAGTCTCCCTCCTTCTTTTGTTCTTCTCTTTCTGCTCATTTCCATCCCTCCATCCCCTCTTTATTTAACTGGCTCTCTGTAAAGGTCCTGCTGTCAGCCTCCACCTGTCCCTGTCACAGTAAACAAAGACAACCAGGAGACACAGCAGTCTCACTGTTGTCCTGTCTCTGCTCCCATTTTCTCCCCTGCCTTCTTCCCTAACTTTCTTTTATTGTGTCTCATCTTGATTTTCTCCCATGTCTCTGCTCTCCCTCTTCTTGCTCTGGCATTTACCCCTTAGTCTTTATCAAAACCTCTTCTTTTCTTGCTCAGAGATTTATTTTTTTGTTTCTCTTTCATTCTGTCTCATCCATTTCCTTCCTCATTCCATTGCTTCTGTTTGCATTGCCTGGCCTGGTGACAAACGTATATCATCACTGTCTTTGTTGTGCATCTGCCTTTATTCTCTTCTTTCTTTATTTATTTGCAGCCATTGGGCCTGCAATTTTTCTCTTTTCATGCCCTCTTAAGTTGTGAAATTGACCAAAACTGTTATCTCAGTGAACACAAAATGAGCTTAAATGCACATAGGTAAAGACAACATTGCATACATTCGATCTCAGTGATGCCCCTTTCGACTGTTGAGTCCAAATTTTTATATTCTGGCCTGGTTCACCACGTACAGAGTCTCGGCAGACTGCGAATGTCTGCATTATGCAAATCACTTCCTGTCCGCACAAACAATCCAGGACCAATCAATGTCAATCCCCATTCCCTTGGCCAATCAATGTCATTCCCTCTCCTATAGAACCGGGTCTAATCGAAAAGCATTGTTCCTCAGGCCCTGCATGCTAAATCAAGAGGGCTGGGGTGTCTGAAGTTCTCACATCCCACACTGTCCCACATAAGAGTCATTGATGTGACACATGGTGACTTAGGGCAAGAGTGATTAAAAAAGAGAGACAAAAGAAAGAGCAATCTAGTTTGGGAACTTTTGTTTGTGGCTGTTTTGGGAAGAATACGAGTCAAATCAACAAAGGGCAAATTGTTTGTGTATCCACATACACACATCTGAAACCCAGTGGAAACTGTCAGGGTTTTTGACTCAGCAGAGATTCAGACTGAAAACACCCCTGCGTAAAATTGCATTGGTGGGGGACTTTTTGTCTAACATAATGATGAGACAATGAAAATCAATCCAGGAAGTCCAGTTTTAAGGTGTTTTGAAAGCTCTTCAGATGGCAGAACACTGCACAATGGTGTGCGGCACTCACAGGCTAGATCATAACTCTGGCATGTTATTACAGAGGCAATGATCATGAGGTAAACATTAAAAAAATGACTTCATTTTGCAAAATAATCTACCAGAAATGTGCGCTTGCATGAATCTGATTGGCCAATGTGATGTCTTGCTGGATGACATCAAGTTGCGTTGCAGTAAAAGGTTCAACTCTTTTGCCGCACAATGTCTGTGTATCAGCATGAACTGTGCCATCTCTTGTGCAGTCATGATCATTCACATGGAGTGCACTGCCTTAACTAGTGTCTGTTAACAGACTGAACGCACACAGTCTTTTCATTGCCATCCTCCTGGGCAACAACGTCGCCTTCATCATCATTACATGTTATGCAGTGTGCACAGACAATGTTTTTTTTTTTTTGGCTAGAAACATACCACCAAACGCGCACCCACCTTCAAAGCCCTATTTTTCTCCCCTCTGTAACCTCATCTCATTTTCCATATTTTCTTTAATGGTCCTGGGTTCCTTTTATCTCATAAAGTGGCAGAGCTCATGCTGTCTGTGTGGCGTCATTAAAGTCACTGAAGCTGGTTTTAATTGTTGGTGAATTGGCCTTTTATGACTAATGAAGCCTCTAGTATGGGCTGCTTGTACTATTTAATCAGCCATCATGTACTCCGTACCACCTACACACTCCGCAGTGAGATAATGGGACTGAGGGAGAAAGTGAGCACTGAATTATGGGAAAGCTTAAATGCAGAGAGAAAGATATCGCCAGATAGCTAGATATTTAGTCCTGATTAATTTGTCTTTTATACACTTTTTTGCTGAGGTCTTGCTACTTGTCTCGAATACAACTGTAGGTCTGTATCACTTTGTTTCTGTGAGACTAAATATGGTAAGCTTCGGTCTCTTATGAATGCCACTCGGTCTCTCTGTCACCAGGCTGTGACAGATGTTCTGGCAGATGCAGTGAGCTATGGATGAAGAAAAAAAAAAGTGCATATTTTGCAGTGGATGCACTGTGGAGCTGTGAACATTAATAGCTGTGTAATGCTGATATTCCTGAAGAGTGAGTGCATGGAGGACCCCTGTCTTTCTATTTATTTCCTAAAGGCATTTTCCTCTATGGAATATTCTCTGAAGTAGTTCTTGGCCCAAAGGTGAGTAAATTTCTCCACTGAGACCATTTTTTTTTTTTTGAGGCAGGGTGGCGCAATCTCAGAGTAGCAACACAAACTACTTTCCTGAGAGAGGTAAAGTCTGCTGCATACCAACTCGTAACTATTCACATCGAGCTCACAGCTCGTGTTGCGTTTTATCTCCTGTCTTTATTTTCCACATATTCCCACCTCTGTCCTCTGCATAATAATCAGGAAAACGGAAAAGTCATAAAAATGATTTTACAGTTTCAGCTGATTAAAATTCAAAGCCAATGGGGTAGATGGTCAGCTATGCTGCAGTTTAGCATTTTTCAGCTCACAGGGTTTCTTACTGCAGCTCAGTTCAATGCGCTTTATTGTCCCCGAGGGAAGGTTACATTTCAACAATAATACAACATCCAGTCTCTAATTACTGTCTAATAAAAACAGATGTCATTCGTAGAAATTTAATCTCTCCAGTGTTGTAGAGTGAGCTAAAATTGCACAGGTAGAGGAGTCAAGCTTTATCATTTGTACATTCATGTATATTTATAGACAGTTGATCTTTTTTTTTTGTAATTATCTTTGTTGGCAGTTGGCCGACTCACTGGTGCGACAGGCTGCAAGTGCTTCTAAAAATGTACCTAAAGAACACATTAAAAGCTCATTAATATCAAGTCATGTGATGAGAGCAGCAGAGTGATGCAGCGAATAGGAAGATGGACTTAAAGCCCATGTGAAAACAAATGCTGAAATGTCCTTGTGAAGAACACACTGAATCAGTACCAACTCAAAAGAAAAAATAACATTGTACCAACAGGAATTAATACAGAATATATATATATTACAAAAAATCAAATTCAGTATTACCTTTTATCAACTTTCTTCTTTCTGAAACATACTGAACACCACCATATGTCACCATATTAGGCCTAAATAGTTCAGTGTTTTGGTTTCACAGTATTGACAATGAGATTTTTAATGAGACTTTTTAATCACATACTGTAGGTGTTAATACTTAACTAGTAAATATTGTTCTCTTGTCTTTTGAGTTATACAACTTGTTGCGTTTCACCAAAGGCAAAATCTTTAGTCAGACATTGGGGAGGACCAACCGATTCTTCTGGCAAGTATATGAGCAGAGTGTAATATCTCCTCAATCACTCATTAATTTATTCATTGCTCTGATTATGTGTCTTGTAACATAAAAAAAAATTACGCAGCGTTAACAGAGACAGATGATAACCAGCTTCATCCAGGATCACCAATGTTAGTTTTAGTGAAGCAAGTAACCCAAAGACAGATAGACCTCAGGGCAACAGCTGGTGATAGAGAGATTCTTGTCTTGGTGCTCACCTCGAGCCTGAATCTCATCAGTCCGCTTTCTGTCTGCTTCTTTTACTTCCACTGTCTCTTTTTACCGGCAGCTGTTCAGCGCTCCACTATGTTCACCAGCGAGTTACTAACTGGCTGTTTGGTTCTGGGCTAGTATAGAGAACAGTGGGTTTAAGTGCTACATCTGACACTAACACTAACACTAATGTGGATGGTGATAGCAAAGCAAAGTCGTGGTGGTGAAACTAAAACAACTGAAAGATGCAGGGGCAACTGCAGAGTCTGGTGATAATTCTGTGGGTTTGTCGCGAACAGAGACTCCTCTCACATTACCTGTAGTCATTTAATTCATTGTCAATACAGAAGTATTGATTAAAGCAGCTTTAAAGCTATAATAGGCTTCTATTGCTTGCTAGAGTGCTTATCATGAAGTCTTAATGAACAAAAACATAAGGATAAATCAATGGTGACAAATAATGTAATTTGCCTTTACTGTAATAACATGTGTTTGTTTATATACTGTATGCATGCATCATCCTTGCCTACATGTGTGCACTTGCTTTAGAGTGCACACTGATCGATTCACCACTTGGAAAATCCATCAACTGCCGAGTCGAACTTAAACAAATGGAGCTGCTTGGACTGAGAGCTCAGTGGGAACAACCTAGTTTCCCATTATCGCCCTGTCCACAAATTATTTTCATGCTACAGTATGTTACAATGCAAGCGCTCACACACAAAGACACACACCGTCACACCATGACAGGTATGCACAATAGAAAGAGCCATGTGATAGAATAGGGTAATAAAGCTCAGCGAGGGCAAAGGGGAAGTTGAACAATAACTGCAGCTACAGACCAGTGAAGTGCCCGGTACACAGAGGTGGGATTTATGGCAAAGTGCCCCACACAAACACACACACACACACACACACACACACACACACACACACAGCAATCAGGTCATAACTGACAAAGACCACACATATATTAGCTCTTCTCACACAGCTGATCTTCACAGGTTTCTCTCAAACACAGCGGGCTCTCATACAAAAACCATCAGAGACTCTATCACTGGTCCCTCATCTTAGCAGGCTCTGTCTTGGTGTCCTCGTCTGTCTATATTACTCTCTTTGCCTCTCTTTCTGTTTCTCAGCTTTCTCTGCTGAATCCTCTTTCACACCTTCACCCTCTCTCCCCCCACCCCGCTTTCTTTTCTCCTCATTCCCCCTAAGCAGTCTTTCGCCGCACTCTCCATGCACACATTCACTCTTTTTCACTCTCTACAGTCTGTCCTGAAACCTTTTCATGCCTCCATGCCATCATCTCCCCCCCCCCTCTCTCTTTCTCTGTCATATTCTTTTCTAAGCACCTGGCCATGACTCTTCCCCCATCGCTGTGGTTTCCCCTCTCCACCTCTCTGACAGCTTCACATTAATCATTCCTACATCCCCAGGAAGACTGCCTTCCTTGCCTCCCTCCACTCTATCTCTTTCTCTCCCTTTCATTCTGCCTGTATCTTTTTCTTTCGTCTGTCTCTCTGTCGCACTTTCCCGTCACCCTGCTTTCTCTCTTGTTTCTCACCTCTCATCAAATCTCTATTTATGCACGTGCAACGAAAATGGCATCACATTTCCTCTCCAAGTCATCACATTACCAGTTGTGGAATATGATGTGAAAAAGTTTTGCATTCACTGCGATACCCCCAGAACGGCAGTGAATCTGATTTATTCTAAGCGAAATAGATTATGTAAGAGTCTTAGCAGGCTACTTTGGTGGGGGGGGCGTGTTGCTTCAGGTACTGGTGAGACAATGAAATACGATCCTGGTAGGCCAGTTTGAGTGAGGCATCCCGTGTTTTACAGTTTTATCGGCCGCCAAAACACTGCAAAGCATTTTATAATACTCTGAGGAAGGATTTTACAACTCTGAAAGTTATAGCACTGACAACCCATTGATGTCTTAAAATAACAGGATACTCGGTGTTAAGACTGTGCTTCATTAATTCCAATGAAAGTTGCTCATTGGACTCATATGCTGGAGAATTTCATGGGCTTTTTTTAATGTTTTTGAGCCTGTTAAGAGCAATTTCCTCAAAGATTAAATATTTTTCTGATTAGTTTGTCTGGTTAGTTCTTTGAGATTTTTATTATACCTAATAGAACACATTTTGCTAATAAAAAAAAGTATTTTCACTATGTTTATGGTGCATATTTTTGTTACAAGGTATCTAACTAAGTAGACTATTTGCAAATAGAGGCATGTATAACATTTCTGCCAGACAACCATGCATTTTTAACTGAATTCTCTGACTGTATGTCTTTGCAGTCTCAAAAAATGTACTCTTAGTACAGTATAGCCTTAGTGAGGGGGATAATTGAATGAATGGGTTTTCTTGACAAATAACAACACAAGTCACTTGAGGCCACTGAAATTTCAAAGAAACATGAACTTTCAACAAAGTACTAAATTCTTTACATAATACTGTATGTGTGAACTGAGCTTGAAAAAAGTAAAGTGTGTTTTTTTGCACGTTCACTTCTCAGGAATTTAATTATAAAGTAATATTGGAGGTTTATGTGAAAGAGGCTTGCTCAAAAAAAGGGTGAGAGGAAACAAAGGAAACTGTGAATGACTGAGAATTTCCAGGAAATCAAAGGCTGGCTTTCTACACATTCACAGCACTATCGAGAAATGACTAACACCAAACAACAGACAGCCATTCATTTAATTTCCTCATAGGCGTTTTCAACCGTCTCTTTCACACAGTCATTTGTTTTATGGTTGTCTCTTATGCTCTTAAACACTGTCTAATCCCTGATTAGTGTAGAAAGAGGGCGTTTAATGCTCCTCTCCACTTCTCCTCAACTGTGACACACAAGAATGCTTACAACCACACATGCACATGCTCAGACTCACACTTGCACCAAAGAAAATCCATGCTCACCCATAAACAATTCAACACACACACACACACATAAACCTACACTGCTTTTCCCTGCAATGCCGCTCGTACATGATGCTCTCTTTCTCTGGAGAAACAGGTACTTGAAAAGGATTTAATAGTATCCGATGAGTGCAACCAAACACTCAGGCGACAATGCGTTTACCCAAGGGAGAAACTGAACATTAAAAGAGAACACATCCATACATAACTGAATTGTGCCAGGGCCACTTTTGTCAAATTTAATACACCACAAACAAGCAGTATAATTATGTTCAGTACAATTAGTGTGATGTGGAAACTCCCGGCACATGTAAGTACACATGGGAGTAGAAGTAACCAACAAGGGTATTATCCAGTGCTTGAATTTGTCTGGCAATCAACCCTATGGAGTGCTGGTACTTTTAACTTCACCCACCTGCATATCAGTGCTTCTTACCAAATACAACCACATTCATATGAAATTTTAATATGTGCACTTATCTGCAAATCATTCCTTTTCCTGTGCAATCAAGCCTAGACAGAGGGCAGAAATGGGCTCCCTATCTTGGAGCTTTTGAAAGGTACAGTGTGAGGTCATCTCATCCGGACACCTGCTGGAAAAGAGTTGGCCTTTTTTTTGCTCTAGCCGCCAAAACACTCTATTGGTAAATGCTCTACCATCAGTGGAGACAGTAGATTGTGCCCATGGGGCTCACTTAAGGATTGTTTTCACTGACAGGGACTGACCATACAGCGAAAAAGTGGAAGATGAACCAACCTTAAATTACTACACTTAGCTTTTGACCTGCCCTAAATGTCCAGATGTACAGATTTTTCTTTTCAGTGAGGTGTATCCACCAAATCACACTCACAGTGCTGAGAATATACAGTTTTATATCTGACAAGTCTTAAATATATTTTGAATTCAGGTTTATGTCAGCTCCTGTGGTATACGGAGCCTAACAATATTCAATATGGAATACAAGAAAAGAGAAAAAAGCATTAATTAATGCGGTGCACTTCGCTCTTGTTAGCAGTGGGGATTGCAAACGCTGATGCAAAGGTGCAGCATGATTAATTAGAACATTTAAATATAGCACCTAATTTGACAGCGAACATGCAGCTACTGAGTTCAGATGGGAAAAGTCATCAAATAGACTTGATCAGCTGATCAACCTGAAGTCCCTGATAAAGTTATACCTAATTCAGAGCACACAATATCAACCTGTTAATTGCCTAATAGGTATGTGGTGTCGGTAATAAAAATTATTCGATGAACCACAGGGGCCTGTTTTATCCCAGTGACAACTTGTGGCTGTAATAATTGTTGTTATGCTTCCAACACAAACAAACAATTCCCTGTATCCAACCATGAGTCATTTATGTCATATAGAGGCGATGTAGTGATGTAAATGTATTTATGTATGCATGTATGTGAAAGCATATGTATAGATTATGTTCTTAACACGGACCCCGGAAAGATTAGTGGTTACCTTGTAGCAGCTAATGGGGATCCATATAAACAATAAACAATAAACAAGATACATAGTCAACCCTAAAACACACTTTAGAGACATCTGTCATTTGCTCTGGTAGGAAAGGTCAGATTGTTTTTAATTTAGATCACAGATCAACCACTTGGGATCTGCTCTATGAATCCTAGGTCCGATCACATGGGGTTAATTAATCTACAGTTTATCAGACGCATCTGCATTTTAAAACGTGATCAAAACAACAAAAACTAAAGCCAAGACAAAACACTGAGATATGAGATATTCTTTTGATGAATTAAGTCGATGAGAGCTGACAAATATGACAGCGTTGATACTTTTGAATCAACTTGCCAAAAAAAAAAAAAAAAGCCATCAAGTTCTACTTATCAAGCAAAGTGAAGCATTACTTGAAATGTCAGTAGATGATCAGTGATATTTCTCATTTCCCATACTGAATAAAGTAATTACATCGGGCCCCAATCAGGGGAAGTGGTGGAACACTGGAGAGCTGGCAGATTGCTATCTGTTTGACAGAGACAAGTCAACAACACCTCTATCTTCACTCACATTTCCCCTGATGGAACAACACTTTATCTCTTCATTACTAACTGATAGTAGATGGGGGCATGGCAGTTAATTGCATTGCAGAAATGTGTGGTTGTCCATATGTGTGTGCGTGCGTTTTTATATGGGTCATTATTTTTAATAGTTTAGGCATACACCTGTGTGTCGGTGCATGTGTTACCATGCACATGTTTTAGGCTGGGATGTGCATGTGATCCATGTGGAAGATTAATGTTTTGCATTTTGGTCCTCACTGACACCACTCGCCAGAGCTACCTGTAAAGACAGACAGACAGACAGACTGAAAGTCTCTCCGGCGTCTCCTCCCCTCCCTTTCTCTTTATCTGTCCTCTTCCTCAGCTCGTTATATCTTTTCCACACCTCTCCCCTCCCCTCTAGTCCCTTTCGTCACCGCTATCGTCACCTGCGGCTGTCTGTGTCCCACGATGCATTGCAATCCACCCGCTCCCCTGGCTGGTGGTGGAACTGCAGTGACATCTACTGAAAGAGGAGAGGTGAGGTGAGGAGAGGAGGGGGGGTGAAAGAGAATGAGGAGAAAAGGAAGGAGAAGATGACTCACTACAGTATCAGAATTAAGGGACTGTTGGGAGGAAGGGGAATGCATACCTTGAACTTTTATCATTAGGTATTCAGCTCAGTTCTTTAATATCAGCACAAATGAACCTTCCTTTTTGAAACAAAGGGCAGTGTTTCTCCCATTGCAGTAGATTGTTGGAGTTTTTTCTCGGAGTCTAGTATTGTGTGCAGATAATTGCTTCTCTTTAGTAACAACAGCTCTAAAATTATTTTTATTCTAGTCAGCAAGCTTTGATACAGGCTGTCTGTGTGTTTGTAATTATTGTCTTAGCCACTGGCTGTCAAACCCTATTACCGTGAGGTCAAGCCCAAATGACTATCCTGAGCTGATGACAATAATTTGACGACAGACACACATGCATTAGTCAATCATGGACTGACACAAGCACACACACCAGATAGGTTTCTGAGTGGGAACACACACTGACAGGGGTTACACAAAAACCACCCATGCACACGAACATGTATCATGCATGCACATTAACACAAACACACAGCAGGAAATTTAGCCTTTGACAGGCATCCTCCATGAATAATTCATGAGCTAGTTTACATAAACCATGCATTTAGTCATACATGAATTCGATTTACAGTTGTATGTGCAGAAGGCAATAATCATGTTATGATAGTAAAGCTAGGATTCTATGCATATTCACATATGACTTTTGGGAAATCTAGTTTAATTCTCGTGACTTTTCTGCAAATTGCGTTCAATTTCAAAGATATTATGCAATTAAACACTTAAAACATTTTTCTTTTGTGTTACTCCGCTAACACACAGATGTGTTAAGAGTTTCATTTGGCACAAGGGATAAAAGCCTGCATGGTAAACTGAAAAAATACATGGCTTAAAGCAACATGAGTAACTTTGAAAACATAAAATAACAGATGAATGTAAGGCTTCATGGCACTAAGTCACACACCACAACTATGTCACTGATTTTGGCTCATAATTTATGGAGACAATGTTTTCTAGTTTTCCTTCTTTTCATGTCTTCCAGCTGCTGCACATTAACTCTCTGTGATTTACAGAGTTTCCTGATGGACAGTGAAGTAAACTGTTGTAAGCTGTAGATGCTGTTAGCTAATGTTAGCATAGTTTGTTAGCCTCCCTGCACAGGGTTGCATTTTCAAATGTTTCAGCCATCCAGCTCTATTAGTTATGATAGCACTGTACTCATTAAAGAACTAGGTGATATACCTGTGTTGTAATGTTAGTCTAGCTAGCAGCTCAGAGTGGCTAAGTCTCCAGTGTCAGAACAGCAACTTTGCTGGCGACAGTCTGCAGTCAAAAGATTTTTTATAGGAGGGGACGGGGATGGAGCGGTGACAAAAGCGGCTGCCATACATCATTTGCCTCCAGGATCAGCCAAATTCAATTTGCAATAGCCAGGCTTTCAACCAATAGAGGGGCGTTGTTCTGCATATTTACAGCACAAACTGTTCATGTAAAATACTTTGCACAGAAATGTCAAGAGTCCTGAATCGATCAGCAGCACTGAAAAATACCTATATCCATACACTGTTTTTCAGCTGTTTGAGTGTCTAGTTACTCTTGAAGTTTGTTTCCTGCATATTTAACCTGAAGCCTTTCAGAGAGCATCTTTCAGCACATACTGTACTGCACCCAAATAGAATACGATCGGGCAATAAAATCATCTGATTTATGTATTATTAACCATTTCCATCCCGAGGGGCCTGTTCATTTTACAAAGTGCCTATGGTGGGTGTAACCCTGTCTATCAGAGGCCAATGACACAGGGACACTTGTCAAATAAAACTATATTACCTGTGATTGATTGAAAGGGTTATGAGTCTCTAAGAAGAGATGTCCAGAGGCGTAAATATAGACAGTTCAGGTAGTGCCGCCACACTGAGACCCGTGGGGTTGGCCGGTCCATGGAGAGACCAGGACCTTTTAACAATATGTTGTGCGGAGATCAGAACCTTGCTGACTCAGATTGCCAACTTGGAAAGATGCCTGTTTCCAAATAAGATCTCAAATAAAAAACTAAATAAAAAGTGGTGGTCATTTTTTATTCTTGCGGTGGGGATTAAATGGTCAATAGCAGGCTATAACAAAATCCAATCAATCCAGATCAGTTCACAAATTAACATCGTCTGGTGGGCATTTGTGCAGGGAGAAAAAAAGAGACAGCAAAAGAGGGATAAACAGAAACAATGGCAGCTGTAAAAGAAGAAAGAATTAATTAAAAAAGAATGCTGACAGATTACTGTGGAGGAAAAGGCTGAGGTGGAATGAGAAAGGAGAAATGACTAAACAAAATTTTAGGAGATAAAACAACTTGGACAGGAGAGAAGATGGAGAGAGAGAAACAAAGGTGACGGAGAGGTCTGCCTCTTTCTCAGAGAGAGGAGGACAGTTCACACAGGGGTGCAGTAACAATCAGACCCTTAGTGTCCCCCATCTTATTTAAATAAACCACACACACACACACACACACACAAACACACACACACACACACACACACACACGCACACACACTTATACTAGAACATCCTGAGATCTGAGACTACAAAGCAAGTTCAACATACTCTGGGTATCTTTTCATTTTGTGGCTTTGCTAAGCTTAACAAACACAATATTAGTAAGCAGTCACATGACGGTGAATCAGCCAAGATGTCATCTAACAGCGAGCACAGAAAAGGCAGTATGTGCAGCGTATGACCAGTCGAACAGTCTATACTTTATAAACAAACTATAATATGAGAGAAGCACAAAGAAGTTAAAAACATAATCTCTGCTAAATACACTAGAGTTGCTGCCAAAGTAGGAAAAATGACTATTGTTGGAAAATGAAGCTTAAAATATCACTACTCCATCATCACTATAATTACATTTGTGAATTACATTACACTTGGCAATGTTGCTTAAACATATTCTTATGGCGTACGGCAATTTTAGCCTCATTCTTTCAGCTGCAACCCTGGTAGTGCTGCAAAATGGAGCGAATAAAAAAAATAAACGTAAAAACAGAATTCAAAGCAGTAAGTAGGCTTACTTGTAAGTCCAACAATCACAAGGGTAAAACTTCAAGTTACCTTGCTAACACCAAATCTGAGAACACACTCATACATGCACACATTTTCTTTTAAAATTTAGTTAGAGCATAATAAAGTTATCTATAATAAGGCCGTGGTCCAGCAGAATTTACAGCTTGTCCTGTTTGTGCATCAGTGCAGTATAAATATCTGACATATGATTGACATCTTATCTGAATTTTCTTGATGTGACTGATGTAAACTCCAGAAATCTTGAGTTTCCAGCAGCCTGCAGCAAAACACTCTCCATGAGTTACACTCCACAGCACCAGTAAGTATGATTTGGGATGGACAATTAGACAGAAACATCATCCTCGATGCATGTAAGAATATATCAGTGGAATATAGGCACGTGCCTTATGCAAGTTTCAACATATAAAATTGACCTATTTTTCACATTTTTTATTCATGTGACTTGGGGGAGAGTCCATGGAGCTAAAAGAACGAATACATTATATTATCACCAATTTCTTTGTTTTCAGTAGTGTGAAAACCGAAATGTAGCCTGCTGACATATTCACATAAAAAGTATTCGAGTTCACTCTTGGCTATTTTGACCCCATTTAGCCTACACATTGATTTTCTTCATCCTAAGAAGAGATTATTCCTCGATTTATTCACTGCACTTGAAAAAAAAGAAAGAAAACTGTATTTTAAAGAGGTCATATGCATAAAAGCTAAGAATGTATTATCCCATATACAGTAGCATGTCAGTTTTATTAATTCACTAAGCCTTGCCCCTCATAGTGATTGAGGTGTTTACTCCAGTGCATATGTTTTATAAGTCAGCAGAGGGAGAGCACCTGCTCAGTGTCCCATTCTTCCTTATTACGCTTGGCAGGGTGATGGAGCACATAGCGATAGATCAATATGCACCCTCACACACACATGCAAAGACACACAAGCTTGCAAACGTGGACACCACAAAACTACGCACCTAGGCACCGAAACAGGCTCACATTAACAATAATAAATGTGCACAAGTCAACACACAACACATTTGCATAAGGGGTTGTGCCTGTTAGCCCATTTCCCAGGTTATGAGATGATTAGCGTCCCATTAACAACAGTTTCCCTGCCCTGAACACCCTCCCTTACTGCCATAGGTGCTGCAGAATGATGAAGCATTGTCATCGGGGGTCATGAATCATCGTCTTCCTCAAATTAAACATGTTACGTCATAAACACATTATGGCAACCCCTGGAGTTCAGGATAGATGTGTGTACAGAAATTTGTGTGAATGTGTGTGTGTTTGACTGAGTGCCTAGTGTCCCAGTTAAGTGTAATAAAGCACAGGGCTAAAATAATGTGATGAGTTTAATGAGCAGACCATCCATGCATTCAACTCCCTCAATACCTCCATCCTCCATCCCCTTCTGTCTCTGGCTCTCTCTCTCTCTCTCTCCACATCTCCCTATGTGTGTGTACAGGGAGTTTGGAGTTGGGCCGGGAGGTAATGTGATTCGACTGGAACGATTAATCTTGCTCAGGTGAGAGTGCACTGGGAGAAACAGGGAGTACGACAAGAAGAAGAGAGATGGGTAGAGATGGTAGTTTAAATGTAAGTGGGGAAAGAAAAGAAATTAATGGGAAAAGAGAGAGGCAGATGACGTGTAGCCGGTGATTTCTCTCCTTTCGCTCGTTTCTGTCTGTCTCTATCTCTCTTCAGAATCATAGCCCTCTTTTTTGCACTCTGAACCAATCATTTCATTTGTTGCATCACCTCTTTTTTGTTACCCGCTCCGGCACACTCACCCACCTCAACTGCTCTACTTTTTAATGTTTTTCTCTTACCTGCAGTCTCTATTCTCCCCCTCCCTAGATCTTTTTATTCCCTATTACTTTCTCTCTTCTCTTGTTCAAAGGTCTGCGGTAATGTGTGGAGCAACTAAATGCCAGAGCCAAAATCATTTCACCTCCAGGACCTGCATACTGTCCATGTGGAGGATTGTGCAAATACTGTACATGCATATGTAACCACACTTATTCACACTTAGAGTTCTACAAATACTCTATGGTCTAAGGTTTTCAGTGGGCTTAATATCCAATCAGACTGTAATGCTTGAATCAAAGAGTAGTATTTATTGCGTATTTGATTGGATGTTAAAGACCATTTTAATTGGTGTGTTTTAAACTCATTAATATGAGCATTAAATGTGTCTTTTAGAGTTTCTTTGAAATTACAGTCAATGCTTGGTGCCCCAGAGTTGCAGAGGATTCAGCCGCCCTGCATCTCTCCTGCATTAGTGATGCAGGATTTCCAAAACAATTAGCCTTTGAGGTGGAGCAGGAGAACATCAGCTAGAGAACAAAAAGCAAGACACATTGGCCCACTTTACTGTATGTTTTATACGATTCTGTATATACGAACCCATTTTGATGTTTAATCAAAAGTTAAAGTATGCTTACAGTTGGCGAGATAAAGGTGATCCATATGGATCAGTATCCAAACAGTATCCCAAATTTTAGTTGATGGAATAGTGACAGGATCTAAACTAAGAACTAATAGTATTACTGGCTTGGGTACAGTGCTGGATCTGTGCTAATTTCTTAATTTGATTTCCCTCCTCAAATAGAGCGAGTAATTTGTTTAGGGGACCAGAATTCGCCCAATTTAGCTGGTAAGCTCCTTGGCAGCAGTAATGGGGATAAACAGTTAGCAGGAACTGCAGCCTAATCATACTGCGTCTGTCGAACTCTTACACACACACACTCACAAACACTCACACACACACACACAATGTCTTTTTCTTGTCCCTGCTGCGTCTCTACATTCCACCACAATTATCGAGTTTAAAATTGCACATTCATGAGGCTAAGACTCTTGCCAACTAACCTGTTAGCCAAGTCAATTTGTACACACACACACACACACACAGACACACACACACACACACCAAGAAAGCATTAGCTTTCTAGCTTATGCATGTAATACAAATATAGCATCAATTATAATAAACTAATATTGTTGTGCTGCATCAAGCAGATAAGTTTTTTTTGTTTGCTTTGTTTTATCCCCATAGAGACCTTTAAGTGAATACATTTTTTAGTGTGGCATGTTAATACCTGAGAATATCAGTGACAATCTGCTTTAACAGATGCCATACATAGAGCACAAAGCAGTGCCAAAATCTGAGCAAACAGAGAGACAAACGAACAAGCGTAAACCCTCATATGCAGTTTGTTGTATTTGATTTGTTTTACTTACCCAAGCATATGTGTACAGGCAGATTTGTGTGAGTGTAAAAAGTTTGATTTATCCTGAACTCTCTGAACAGTTTATAGAGGATCTCTAATTGGTTACTCTGGCCCTACAAAACACACACACACACACACACACACACAAACCTGTACAAGAGAGTACTGCTGAAAATGTTTCCCAGGACAGAGATTTCCTGTTACAAAGGTAGTACTTAAATCTACTTTTTAGAGCTCTCTCTCTCTCTCTCTCTCACAAACTTTTTTCACTATCTATTCCTGAGTCCTTCTGTCTTTCATATGTCTTTGCTCTTTTTCACCTCCTTCTCTAGTGGTTGCACATCCCTACTCTACCTTCCCATTAAAATTGTGTGAGCCAACTGTGCTTCTATTTTCTAGATCTTATAAACACTGTTTGCGCGCACACACACACACACTGCCAAGGATTTCTTTTATCAACCAACTGATTCACCTTCACCTGTACACAAGGCACATGCCCAGCGGGATGTTCACATACAGATGCGGTGCTTTCTCATCTTGTAGAAAAGAAGAGTGGGTGGGATGAATGACACATAGGTTTTGATTGACATATAGCCGCAAGACAGAACAAGTCGAAGTATTTTTTCATCCTACATAGACCATTCTCAGTGTTCCCATCTTTCATTCCTACACTTGCTTGCTAGATACTTTCAACAAATATTGAACTCTTTCACCTCGTGCGGTTTTTCTCCTCCTTGCTTTCCCTTCCTGTTATTCATAGCCTTTTGTTATCTCACTACTATCATTTACTCTCATTCATGCTCTTGCTTTTCATGCACCTTTCCTCCCCTCTTTTACTCCCCCCTGTGTGTTCATCCTCCTACGCCAGGTTCACGACCCCACTGTTTCTCTTCGACATAGCCTCTATCATCCCTCTCACTATCCATTGCAACGAATGGTGGGTAAGCTGAGAGTTGGAGAGGCGTCTGTGGTACAATTCAAAGCTGCAGGGCTGAGTGACAGCATGTTGCCACTATTTGTGACTTTCAGTCATGCAAGCAGTTGATAACTAGTTGCTTACCCCGTTATTTAACTGGGCATGGCTGAATGGGAAGAGGGGTCTCATTTTCACAGCAGAGATACCAGGCAGAGTTATGGAGGAGGGAGGATATACACACACAGATACGCGCACACACACACACATACACAAATGCATGCATGAGCAGAAACTCACTTGCTCAAACAAATTCATACACACACTTCTGGGAAGCAATGCTGCCTCAGTCTTCTACCGACTCCATTAGGGCACAGTACCTCAGACTAAAGAGGTGAAACTGCAGCTGCAAAGAACATAACTAAATAGAGCTGGGATTTTAACAGCATCGCTCTCGTCTGAACCCCCCCAAAGAAAGCTCTGGCTCTTTTTGACATGGATTTCGCTTGGAGCGAGAAGTCAAAACCTGTTTGAACTCCGGCTGAACTTTGTAACTGTGTTTCCCTTTTGCTTCGGTAACCCCAAAGGTAGGGAAAATAGCTCTGAGTTTCTGAATTGTCATAAATATTCAACGAGAATGTACTTCATCTGCAGATTGCAGACTTTCATGTGGCTTGTAGCTTCTTACCTTTGTGTGTTGAACAGTGTGGAGTATTCAAATCTCAACCAGAATTCTTGTGCACTAGTGTAGAAGCAGATCAGCACCATGGGCAGCTCCACGTACAAGGACATGAAATGCATCCACATTCAGGACTTTTATTTGAGAGCTTACATTTAAAAATAAAAGCACAGTGTATCATAGATGTTTCAAGTGTTTAAACTAGTGCTGTCAATCGATTAAAATATTTAATCGCGATTAATCTCATGAATGTCATAATTAACTCACAATTAATCGCATATTAATCGCACATTTTTATCTATTCGAAATGTCAAAGTAAAATGGATAGGCTTGCTTTGTGCAATTTATTTTTTTATTGCAAACCACAGCATAGTGTTACAGCCATTCACGTCTGTAGTAATACTGTCAATAAACATACTTAGTCATAAAAGCAGCTCCTAAAACAAGGTGAATCAAAATAAAAGTGCATATCATTGAGCATATCATTGTAAACTAGGACTAGCCTATAGTGCAGTTACAGTAAACCATCGTTTACACTTTCCTTTTCTTAAGTTTCTTTTGAACATACTAGCAGTCAGGTTGTACTGCTCTTCTTTATTCATCAGAGGCTTATCGACCCAGCCTATGAAAGGATGAACATGAACCTGTTGAACAGTTGAGCCAACCTAATAGCCTACTTATTTCCTTTGAGCCAGTTACTCAAACAGACAAGCCTGTTGACATTTTCAGATAACTGTTAACGGGCCTACATGCAGTGGCCACCCACTTGGCTATGGCGACAGTAAGTTTGTTTTTAGTTGCGGTATCCATGTGCCTGTGTCGAAATCCATCCATTGTCGCCTGGTTCTGACGCGGAGGAGGCGGAGAATTTGAATCACCTGTGTGTTTGGCCATCAAATGGTACAGTACTTCAGACTTGTCGTGCTACGATGGTAACTCAATTCACATCGACAGTACATGCATAACGACGTTAAAATTGTTTTGAATTAACGCGTTAATAACGCAATATTTTTGACAGCACTAGTTTAAACATCTTATATAAGTATAGTTTAACTCGACTTGTTTCACTGATATATTTCAAGAGGAAATGCTGGTCTAAAATGTAAAATCTTGGGAGGTGAGGCTAAGTATACCTTCTTTTTTCCTAAAAGTATTAATACATTTCCTTCTGTTATTGTGTTCTTTTTCATCTGCTCACATCAAAAGAACTATATCCCATCTTGTCTTGCCCTTTCATTACCCCACCACCCTCCGTATCTTATCGTCCATCATTTCAATCTTGCCGTTGTGTTTCATCATTGATTTGATTCAGGTTTTTAGGAAGGTATAAAGCAGAGCTTATGTAAACCTTTCTGCTTATGTTAGCCTATCTGTGTCTATTACGTGTGTGTGTGTGTGCAAAAAAAAAAAAAGTTTTTATTACGGCAGAGTGATCATTCAGTCCAAAAGTTTGGACAACAATGTCAAAAGGCAAAAATAAAAAAGTAATAGATGACAAGGACCTTGACAACAGCGCTACAGACGCAGGCCATATTTCTCTGTGCATCATGTAGACTGAGTGAGGTGAGGAGAGGCCGACAAAGATAGATGAGAGGTGACACAAGTTGTCGAGTTACTTATGTATTTCAGAGAATTTTTTATCACATTTTTAGTGAGTTTGAAAGGTTTAAATACGTCTGGGCTAATACATAATTATTAGCATTTGTTTTTTTCACAATTACACACATGCGCCCAACCTAACACACGCTATGATTTTAAAAAGAAATCTTTGATTTGAGTCCACAAACAGCTTGTTGCCACCTGATTCACTGAGCAGCTGATGAGCATGTGTGTGTGTTTGTGTTTGAGTGTGTGAGTGACTAAGCGCTTTCAATCTGATTTATGACAAAGGAGGGTCCCGAGTCTCCCTTGATTTGTTTACCTACTAACGTGCCCAGCTTGCCAACACACACGTATACACACACACACACACACACACACACACACGTACACACACACACACACATGCAAATGAACACTGTCACTGGTAAAGTCCTTTCAGAAATAAGATTGATGCTCAAGTAAACTCATACTGAGCCTCACACTAAATACACTCACTAAGGATTTCAGTCACTTGAGAAAGAAATTTATGGCTCCTTTCTAAATATTTCAAGCACACACTCACACACATATACTGTATATCGCTGATGTTGTCTATAATGTTGTGTTACATGTAACATAATATGACCTCCTGTCACTCTATGACCCCGACACATGAGCTTTTGACCTTTAACCCTTCAACTTTTGAACTCGGCCACAGACCTGATTAGACTCAGGCCGTGTCCCTTTTATTAGGCTCTCCCTCGCACATCTCGGCATGCATCATGTTGAAGGTGACAGGCCTGCAGCGAATACACACCAAGGCGAGGAGTAAAAAAAGATCAGCAGAGAGGAAACATGCTACACACACACACACAGCGAGACGTCACGTTTAAAGCCATCTGTTACAGCCAGCGGGACGCAGGAGGCACTCCTGTGTTTGCTGTCAAAGACATACTATCATTTCACAAGTGTGTATGTGTTTGTCTCTGTGTGTGTCATCGCATGCATGCACTACAGTTATTACGGTTTCAGGCTATTTTTGAACCTCGCAATCACAGGTCACTCTTGACATCTGGCTCGTACCACGTTTTTTTCTTCTAATCAGTCTCTGATTCTGACTGTGCTTGCAGCCATTCCCTCAGTCGCTCATATCACCAACCCTGAGCAGGGTAGAAGGCACAGAGGATGGAAAAATAGTAAAGGAAGAAGATCTTTACTGGAATCGAAGAAAATATGAACAGCTAAGGACAGCCGTATTGAAAAGAGTCGAGGGGTTTATGGGATTTTTAAAGGTAATTCCAGCTTTATAAGTTTCTGTAGATTTGATGATGGTACAAACTGGTGAAGGAAAATTGATTACACAATAAGGCATTGTATTTCAAGCATAGTAACCTGACTTATAATGACTGGATCAGTAGGATGAATTATAAACATAAAATCTGCAAACGACAAGATTGTGAATACATACAGTACCCGTCAAAAGTTTGGGCACACCTTCACCTTCGATGTCTCCTTCCTTCACTCTTCCAGGAAGAGTTATGGGAGTGTTGCCAATCCAAATCTCAATATTAAAGTCACTATTAAACATCTACCAAAAGGAGAGAAAGAAACTGTGCAATATTAAACACTAGGTCTGTTCAGATTTTAAACACACACAGAATAGATTTCACACCTTGTGGGTCTCTAAGGTTACATCGAAAGTTTGGATGTGTTTTTGATAAAAAGAAAAGGAGATGATGTAATGTTCAGAGTGAAATAATTTAGAAAATCTTGTGTCAGGAGCCACTTTTATTTGTTGGGGAGTGTGTGATACACCCTAAAGGAAGAGCACATAGTCACTTTTTGTTTGTTTCCGGTCCAAATCTGATGTTGACATGAGAACATCATTTTACACAGTACTTGATTACTGTCTGTAGCAACCAGCTCAAGGTTAAATATAATTCTTACATTTTATTGTGAAGGACAATCTTTATGGGGGGTAAAGAAAAAGAAAAGAAAAGAAAGAGGACCTGAAGTGCAGGTATGGTTTCACCGGGGGGCTAAGGTGAGCGACTTCTCCCTCTTCCCTCAGACAAATTTTGTGAGGAAAAGATAGTGGTTCGCTCTTTCGCTCACTTTTGTAATTCTGTTTTCCAGGTTAGTACTCGGTTGAAGATAAGACTAATTCCTCCTGAAATGTGTAGTAATGTATTGTAGCTATGATGAGTTTGTTTCTGATATGTGTAACTGAGTTTAAGAGTGCATTTATAAGCGCGAGACGCAGACTTTTGGCGCGAATGGCTAATTAGTATATGTATACTGTGACTGTGTATGTGTGATGCTATGTGCTAGGTTCCTCACTCCCTGGTGTGTTTGTATTTCAGTTTTTGAGATATCCTGACATGTTATGACTGGTGGTTAATGTTAAAAGAAGATAGGTTGACTGTTTATGACTAAAAGTGGAGATTATTCCTAAAGTTGAGTAGTATGAGCTGTTATGTGTCCGGTTTGTGTTTAAAGATACAGTAGAAGTTGAGCAGTTTCCCCTATATGTATTATGTTTTGTGGTTTTGGCTCCAAAGTCATTTAAATACTCATCCTAAGCCTAAAGAGGGTTTGTGATTTATAGTATTACATGGATACAGTGGTGAATTTCTTGAGTTAACTAAAACAAATGTATAGTTATATAAGCTAACATGATGAAGCTAAACATGATCCATTCTTTGGATGTTATGGCATAATGATATGCCTATTTCTGTGAAAGTGTGTGTGGAAGAAGTTTAAACCAACAAATGAGAATTGAAATTGAAAACATGTTTACACTAGGTGATGTTTATTGCTTGTTGCTATTAAGTTGGAAATTTGTAATAAACAGACACATTTTGTGAGGAAAAGATGGTGGTCCGCTCTTTCGCTCACTGAGTAATTCTGTTTTCCAGATTACTTTAAGAGAGAGTTGAGAGCGGTGAACCCCAGCAAAATTCATTTGTTACTCCAGTTCTACACTTTTTTCCCCCTGGGATTATTAAAGTATTTCTGATTCTGATTTAGATTATTATGATGACAAATCATCTGAAAGTATAGAGCCTTTCACTTTGTCCTTCATTTGAGGATATGAGGCATTTGTTGTAACCCTTTGTGCAATCATCCAAGGACAGCACTCATACAGAATTCAGATGTCCAAGGAATGATTTTGTAGCTGGTGACTACAGAGGACATCACGTAAAACAATAATAAATCCTCAGGACCACAAGAAAGGCAGCACCATTCAGCAGACCCCTTATCTGAATGTTACAGTGTTGAGCGTGCAAGTCACACACTCGAGCTCTTGCGTGCCAGGGTTATCAAGTTGGCACCTCCGTTCACAGATGTTTCGTTGAATTAGACCCCCGACACCTCCAGAAGGCTCAGCAGTGATTTCTAGCATCCCAGGCCTATGCTTATACAAAAGCTGGTCTGGGTATTTCAGGAAGATAAAATATTATTTCACTTAATTTCACTCAGGGAGCTTGTCAGTCTTAAAAATTGAATGTGTCTAAATTCAGGTCTTCCGCTACTAATCATTACAATATTATTGGATAATTTCATATGATCTTTTAAAAATGTACCTGGAGATATAAACTGCATGACTGGCTAAAAAAAGTTTAAAGTAAGCTTCAGTAAAAGAACTGATAGTGATGATGAGGGTGGCTGTATTTCCATACAGAGTAAACCTATTGGAGAAGAACCCGTTTACTGTGTTGCGCTGCCTCCTTCTGTTAACACCATTCCACAGTTAACACCTTCACTGTTATTCCAACGTAGATATACTGTTATACAGACAAATACAGATGTAGCAATGGAGGACTATTAAAGAAGATGAGGAGAAGGAGGAAGAATTAGTGCCTCAAGGGTAAGATAAAGTAAAGTTTATACTGATGGGAAACTGAAGAGGGGAAACAAATGCAATCTCAAATGTCAAAGACTTTGGGCATCCAGCCAATCACCCTAAAGTCTTTTCTGGTGAGGGCAGTCTTGTTCCAGTCCGTCATCAGATCCATCTTATATGCGCAATCAGTCCAACCTTCTTACAGCTGCATGTTACTGACAGTGTAAATGAGGAAGAGAAAAAAAAACAAAATACATACACAGAGAAAAATAAATGTTAACGTGACAAAGTCTGTGTGGATGGATGTGTCTTGAATGTTTTGAACTCTAACTTGGACGACTTGGAGAGAGTGAGGCCAATAGTTCACGTTTTCACGTATGTTTAGTCACAGCACATTATTCACTTTCATTAGGCTTGCAGATCTCCGACTAAATCACTTCATTTTGTCACAGACACCGGTGTTACCCTTGATTTATCTTACAATGTTAATAAAAGTGTAAGTATAGCTGTGATTCAGATCCATTCCAAAGATGAATGGGTTCTTCCTTGGCCCATGCTACTACCTAGTTTCATGAAAATCAGGCTGGTAGTTTTACTATAATCCTGCTCCCAGACAAACAAGACCAACTGCACAGAAAACAACCTCCTTGGCAGAAGTTATAAAACCACAAAAACAGGTCTACTGGACCCATCAAAAACAAAAACAACAGAACCAACAAACAAAACAAAAAAAAGCAGAAACTTAAGTCAAGACGGTCACAAACACAAACTGCTGCTGCCAAGGCCGGAAGGTAGAAAGAGACAAAAAGCCAAAGTTCCTTCCCCTTTCTTATTAGCTTTCCCTCAATCACACCTCACCAGATACACCTGGGGGAAGAACGCAAGACACCAAGAGTCAAAATCATATGCGCATCATAACCAGCAGGGGGAGCGTATAAAAGTCTCAGAGAGATAAAAATGAAGCAATGGATGAAACTTAAAGAAAGAAAATGAGAGAGAGCCTGTTGGGCAAGTGGTCTGAAAATAAAAAAATAAAAACTCAGAGAATTACTCTGTGGGAAAGAAGATAAAAGTAGACCTGTACCTGAAAGAGAAATAACAAAAATGGAGGAGGAGGAGAGAGTCAAAAAAGAGAGTCAGAGAAGCAGCAGGTGATAACATTCAATTTTAGCTTCACTTAGAGGGACAGACTGAAATTGAAATCTTGTGACATAATGTTTATTCATTTAGAGCCTTTACCTTAGTCGATTCTTTGACGACTTGGAATCATTAGGGGAATATGGATGGACAGGGTGGACATTTCCCCTCCAATTATTGTTACACTGATATACAAGCTGGTAGACAGTTTTGCCAATTTTACTGCATGCGCATAAAGCCAGTCATTTCCATGACATTAATGGTTTTCTACGAGCCAGATGACATGACTAAGAGGCATCATGACGTACCCTCACAGTCAATACTGAACTTTACGTCTCTGTCTTATGTAAGTCTGCCATTTAGAAAATCCTTTATGAATCACCATACGTCGTGATCTATTCATATACACTGAGCAGCTCAGGAATTAATAAATATCCAGTCTCAGGTGTCACAGCTGGGCTTAGTTCAACTTGAAGTTGGCTCAGCAGAACCCGCCCCAACACACACACACACACACACACACCAAGTTCCAAAATAGGACTGCAACTGCTACCATCCCCAAGAGACCAGTGAAACCTATCAAAACACATCAGAGTTAAAATGCTTCAAGTGTCCAAACTGTTTAATATCTAGGCAGGGCGTCAGTAGGTCATGCCAATGGTGCTTCTCAGTCAGAGCCAGAATGGCGGAGATGAGAGATGGTGCGCGACTGCAGTTTCACTAAATGATTGAATTTTGAAGGCAGAGTGGTGACACTGTAGAGAGCGATGGCGCCGGCACAGCATCAGTCACAGTGCAGATGACAGAGTGGACGCTTGGTAAACAGCTAGACTGGGAGGGAGGATTGGGGGAGACATATTGGAGGGGGGGTAAAGGAGATAGGAAGGTATGGAGGGAGACAGAGAGGCTGAGACAGGAGATGGATAGAAGGTAGACAGGAAGGAAATATGAAATCAGGAAAGAAGGATATGATGTTGAAAGGATGCAGGGAGAAACTAGTGGTTCCATCGAAGAAAGGAAGGAGGATTCAACAGTAGAAGGAGATGAAGTGAGGAAAAATGGATAGATGGAGAGTAAGAGCACATACGGGCACCAAGCATAATCTCAGTTGCTACAATCTCACTCTACTATGAATGCAACTGTGGCTGCAGTGGAATGGGAGTAGAGACAAGCTGCACAGCTTGTCCTTAAAGTTGCAGTTGAGGCAAATGTAATATTGATGCACTCAGGTCATCTGGGGACATCTGAACACAGCTAACTCCAGGAGAGAGGAAGAAAGAGCAAGAAAAATTCAACAACAGTACTTACTTTTGTTACTTGACAGTTACCTTTTTTTTTTTTTAAATACTGTTGAGGTTGTCAAAAGGTTGTTAAATAAACTACATTAACGAAGACACAGATGACCACATTTACAGTAAAAGGTATTTTTTCCTATGATTATACGTAGCTTCAGATAATTGAAGAATTCCCTGTCTTGTCTAATTAGTCTCCTTTAATGAAGTAATTAATTTCAAATTAAATGGCATGTGGGTGGGAACGAAAGTCATACACGATGGTAATGGACAAAAAAGACAATCAATTGAAAATCCATTGTGGGTATGCAACTATTGTGTCTAGGAAAACAAAATTAATTGTTGCTAAATTGCCAAATATGTCACAGGAGAGAGGTCGTTGGAGTGGATGGCAGGTGTTCAAAGAAGAGTCGAAAAGAAAAGACGTTCAGGTCAAAGCTTTTAAAACACGTCGTTAATGTGTTCACGGACAGGGAGAAAGAGTGGATACACTGAGAAAAGTATTCATGTGCACATAATGTGAACTGGATCCATTTCTTTGGTATCAATCGTATTGATGCTAGGATGATTAGAACAAGACTTATTATCAATATTGTAGATAGTCCGGGTCTCAATCCACCTGACCCGATAATGAAATGTCAAGCTCAACTTTTCATCATGGAGGAGAAGTCCTAAGAGCTTAGAATGATGCTGTTTAAAAGGTCTACATTTCCACGGAAACTGAGCAAACTCAATCTGCTGATGAGGACCATGTTGTATTGTTGAAAGCTCAAGAGCAAGTGAGTAAAAAAACTTGAATTTAGATTGTTTTTTTTCAACTACAAAGTAGATGTTTCACCAGTCGAGCAGTTTCCCAGTGAACTTTAAATTGATGTTTTGGAAAGAAGCCTGTTACTCTCCTTTCTTTTTCCCATTTTCTCTTCTGTCTTTCCTACATTTCCATCACACGTTGTTTTCCTTCCTCTGCAACTGTTTTTTTTTTCTCATTTGTTGCTGCTCTGATACTTTTCACCTCCTTCTCTTGTTTTCCCCTTTAGCCCCACCTCTCAGCGTGTATCTATAGTCGAGTCTGCACTGTACAACAACCTGACATCGCTTATACACAGTCATCCAAGCAGAGAAAATCCTATTGCCTCCTCAAGCGGTTGTCCCATAGCACTCCGTACTGTAGATAGCAGCAAACACAGATAGCAGCAATCCGCTGAAAGCCCTGGGTTCCCCCCACCACCTCTCTAATCCACAATCTGTCAATAATAGGTTGATGTCTGACAAGATGTGGTGGAGAGAAATAGGAAGCCCATTGAAATGTTACAAAGGTTTGATGTGCAATGTCAGGTACTCCCCCTCCTTAAACATGACACCCTCTTCAAGCTCGGACTGCTGAGCGGAGAAATGCAATCTCTTATCTTGTCACTCTTATTGCAGAGAGAGAGAGGGTGGGTGGAAGGGAGGTCTGGAAAATAAAGGGTGGATGAGGGGGGGGCTAACACTGAAGGAAGAAGTACAAGAAAGGTGCTCTGTGAGAGGAGAAAGATGGAGAGGTAAGGAGGATGGCAACAACAGGAGAGACAGAGACCGACGCAGGATGGAGGAAGTGAAAAGATGTTTTTTTTTTTCTAACCAAGAACGTCATGAGCTGTAATCCCATTCTACGCAGTCTAGAGAGTGAAAATCTACCACTATCTAGTACCAGAGCAGAGAGAGAAAAGGAAGGAGGGAGAGATGATACATAATATAGAAGGAGTAGAGAGGGGAGGAGAGGAGCTGCAGGTTTAAGAAGAGGGAGGTGAATGAAGCCTTGAATGAAGGGTGATATGGACTGAGACGGGAGCGCAATGCAGGAAGAGAAAGTGAGAGCTCGATACACACAGATTTTTTTTTTGCTCTGGACATCTTGTAGAGAGAGCTCCTCATCACAGGCGAGACCAAGCCGGCATGGTGTAAAAAAAAGATAACACAACGAATTTAATCCCAAACTGTGCTGCATCTCATAACTCATAATGTGCTACACGCATTCAGCCAGTATCAGAGCGGGCTGCTGCCGCTCCAGGTCTAGATCCAAAATGGGAAACAGGCAAGAAAAGCAATATGTTTTAATGAGCCCGGGTACCACAGAGAGAGAGGCTAAATTTCTCTGAATCCCAGGCTGAAAATATATATATATACGAACCCTTGCTAACAGCCGTCGCCTGATGCTTGTATTATATGGAGGCCTCAGAATTAACATGCTAGAAAAACTCATACGTGCACACACACACATATGCCATGTTATTCTTGCTCTCTATTTCCATGGTGGGAAGCTGTTCTAACTGCAGCGTGAACATAAAGCCCTTGGCAGGCAGCTCTGAATGATGTAGGGCCTTGTAATGAATTTGATTTCATCCTGCCATTTCAGGCAATAAACATACAAGCTTAAGATGCATGGGGTTGTAAATTTTAACCGAGGCTCTCTTTTCAGCTGGGTGCGTGAATATTGGTTAGTGAGTGCTGTGACATCCTCACTGGAGAAAGGTTGGCTAAGTGATGAGGTTTTGTTACAGCACATGTCCTACAGTGCATTTATTCATGCATTTTGCAGTGTACCAATACAAGGCAATACGTATTTAATTATGTAGATATGTCTGGCATTGGCAGCCATACACAATATGCAAATTGTCTGGAACATTTCAAAAACAAGTTAAGTGCATTTGGAAGAGAATTTGTCTCATTAAAAAAAATAAAAATCCCCACGGCTGGATATAAGACTTCAGGCAGTTAAGGTAGAAGTTTTATGCAGTGATACTGAAATTAATTTCTGTCTGTGTGAATAGGAGATTGGAGAGATGTTAGTTAAGTGAAAAGGAGGATAAAAGACGATGAAGTGGAGGAGAAGAGGGGTAGTGTGTGAAGAAAAGTGGATTAACGGTGTCACTCATTGGAACAGATTGCAATGAGAGGTGTGTGTGCGCGTGCGTGTGTGTGTGTGTGTGTCTGGACCCAACATATTGAGCAGTGGCACCGAGGCTACCGTGTCTCATCAATTATAAAATCAGCAGTGCTATTTTTAGTACTCAAACAGTTGACAGGAAGATTTTCCAATCAAATTCAAGCTGCTTTGTCAAATAAAGATAGACTTTTTTTATGCAGCATTTTATAACATGGGTGGAAATCCCAGCATCCATAAATTATTCACATGCAGCAATTGCACTGAACCTGACTGTTATAACTCCAATTCAAAAGAACGGCATATTAGTCTCACTGCACTGCACACATTTCGTTCTATTATGGTGAATAACCATAAAACAAAAGCCCAACCTAAATTGCTGCTGATCTCTGGTCTTGTTTCACTATCCAGAGTTTGAAATCACTTAGCAGACCTATTATAGCCAGTATTACATAAAAGCCCAGATGCTGTATTATATCTTTGGCTGCTTTAGATGGGAGTAAACATGAGCAAAATACCAACCAGAAATGATCAGGATATAGCCAAAACATGATGTTGTGGTATGTGTTGGTTAAAAGGTCACAATTAAAATAAAACACTTTATTTTAATCTTCAAATAACAGTCAAATAATGTAATGACAATTAACCCAAACCAAGATGTTTTATTTGTGCCTAACCTAACCTTAATAGTCATGTAATATCAGAAAACTCTTATGTGTGAAATAGTTAAAGGGAAAATTAAGATTTCACTCAATGATTCTTTCTTTAGCTCTGCCTTTAAATATCACTAGTATATTAGTGTGCCTTTATCTTCTTATAATTGTCAATAACTAAAAATGTGCATGTGGCATGTGTGTTTTTCTACAGTCTTTGTCAATGCTAATGTGTTTTAATTTGTTGCAGCCCGAGGGCTGTTGCTGTCTGCTTCAAACGGCTGTCTTTTTTTTTTTTTTTGCCTTGCTTTGTGTCCCTTCAAACAAATACACTTGCATACAATCACACACACACACATACTGTATGTTCTGGAATTGACTGCATAATCAAATCTGTATAAAAGCACTAAAACATAAACAAATTAGCTATCACACATCACTGTAGAACCTCTGTTATGCACATCCCCATGCCCAAATGCATCAGCATTCATACTTATACAGTCAAAATTACAAATCACCCATCCAGACAGAGCAGGCTAAACCCGAAAGGAAGTTGACTATGTAATTTCGGCTGAAAAGCAGCAATCCTCTATGGTATAATGGCCACAATCCGGCTGAAGGCTGTTTCATTTCAGTATCAAAGTGGCTGTAATGAAGGCTGAATGACACTGGGGAAGGGCACAATAGCTCAGATATTGCTTCTAATTAACGTAGCTGATGTTAGAAACATGAATTAGATCTTTCTGAGCTGAGCAATAGATGTAATTAAGTCCATTCACTGCTACATACTCTGTTTCTTACCTTTCTATTTTGCATATTTTTTTTGTTTTGTGTCATCTCTCATATTTCTGTCATCTATCCCCACCTATCTCCCAGACTCTTACATTTTACAATCTGTCTGTCTTCTTATGATGATTTTAATATTCCACTCATCTAGTTTTTTGCCTCTGTCTGACTGTCGGCATGCTTCTCTAACAATGAGCCTAACTATCTACCTATTTAACTGTCTTTGCTCGTACTGAGGATGTCAGTCAGTCAGTCTGTCTCTCTCCCTCTTGCTTCCTCTCGCCTTTAGAAAATAAAAGCTGAGCCTGTTTGACACCAACAGGATTACCTGAGCAGACGTGATTCTCTCACCTTTGTTCTCCACAGTGCCAAACCACTGCATTAACATCCCAAAGGAAGTAGAAGAAGCTCTCTGATTGGTGAACTGGGCTTTGCGTAAACCAACTGAACGGCCGACACAAATTAATCATGCTTGGCTGGACCAGAATTCAATTTGGAGAGCGACTGTGTTCAGGGGGCTTGTCCACATTAGTGCATATGAATGTGATGCGCGTGCGTGTCTGTAGATGTGATCTAAAAGGATTGTATCATGTGCATAACTGTTTTTCTGACAATCATTCCCTGGTTTAAGGATTGTTTAGGGAAAGTACACAAATGGATTGGTCCTCAGTTGCTATCAGTACAGAAGCAAATGAAAAATGAACTGCATTCAAACAGAAGCTTTTAATCTCTTTAATCACAACACTTTACTGAACCTGCCACTCACTCACATAATGTTGGTAGCAGAGCTGCCATGCAAGGTGCTGTCCTGCTCATTGGGAGCAATTTGATGTTCAGTGCCCTGCTCAAGGACACTTGACATGTGGATTGAACTATAAACAACCTGCTCAATCACCTGAGCCACAGCTTCCCCAAAGAAAGCGATTGGCTTTTTTCATGTACGTTGAACAACAATAATCCTTCTTTCAGCAGCAATGGATACTTAAACCTTCATGTACCTTAACTCACTTACCTAAGGAATTGTTCTGGGGAACGATATGAGGTGAGTGAAAGTAGAGGGGAGCAGCATTTTAAGCACTGAAAAAGCATTTAATATCATCAAGGTCTTAAGTTATATATTCTCAACAAGCCATACATTGGATTATATCATAGAATGTAGACAGTAGTGTAATTATAATTAATTTTGTCTACTTTTAAATTGCAAATTAGGTGCACCACAAGGTTCAATATTGGGCCCCTTCCTCCTCTGCTTATATATAAACTGTCTACCAGAAAATTGTACAGAGATTGGGAACAACATGCATGCAGATGACATGTTGATTTATGTAAAAGAAGATACTGCAGAGTTGTTACCGCAGCATCTCCCAATGGCTGCTGGAGAACTGCTTAACACTGAAACATATCAAAACAGTTTCAATGTGCTTCACACCAACAAGATTTAGGATAATATTTGTAAAGAATAAATGTGTCTAAGGAGCTCAATTTTTTTTCTGCATGCCATGATTCTATCACATATATCTACTTTGTGATCATCTGGGTCCAGGCTTCCGACTCAGTAATCAAGATTATGATTAGATTGTGCCAGGGTTGATTGGATTGTTGGTTTCACTTATCAAATATCCTTACATACTGTATTGGATTGTCTGAGAAAAATAGATGAATTCTTGGTGGGGAGTTGTCACCTGGCAACCTCACAGTGACAGAAAAAAGGTGGGGTGGGGAAGGATAATCTAAATTATTGCTGTTATTAGTAAGCTCTATCTATATCTATATATATATATATTCTATATATATATATATCTATATATATATAGTAAACAATACAGGGCATTTACACAGTAGGGCAAGAAAAGAAGGAAGTCATTTAGAGCTGTTGATTCACATTATATGTTATCATAATTAGATCATTAATACAGTTTATATCTTTAATAATTTGTCTATGGGTGGTAGTTTATTGGATGCACAGTATATGGCTGCAGGGATAACAAATAAATTCATATACTCCAATGAAAACCAATTCAATATTTTATTAAGCAATTGTGTGTGTTGCTTGTGTTTTATGCATGAGCAGAGTTTGTTCTGAAATCACATTCTGCTTAGTGAAAGAGCCCACTGCTCCCACGTACCCTTCTACTTTTCCACCACCATAGAAAAACTCTGGTGTTGAGTTTTTTTTGTTTTTTTAAAAAATAGATAAGCATAAATCATTTCCTTGATTCATCTAGCAAAACATGACACGAACAATCACAACAGTGTTCTGAGGAATAGACAGCATAAACACTAACTTAAAAGCTTATCATACAGTAAGCATATCATAAAATATAACAGCCTCACTTTGCAACACTGAAGGTAAAAATGTGGAGAATTCATGCCTTTTTATTAAACCAACAGATAAATGAACACGCCACTGGTCCAGGGATCATGTCAACAACTGTATAGCAACTTTTAACTGTATTTTAAGTAATTCGGCAGAAGAAAAAGCCAATGGATGCTTGTTTCTATCTCCTATCGAGATATGGAGTAGGTAGCATAAATTCTCCAATCCAAAAACCAGAAGAGCACCTGTCGAACTTCAACTGGTGGAACACAGTAGGTACAAACTGAGATTTCTGTTTCATATATTAATGTGACAAAGGTGATCATGGATGTATTTTAGAGCCATGGGTGCAATGAGGAGACTGTTGAAACAGAATTAGCTTATCAGTCAAGCAAGTTAAATTTTCGCTATGGCAGAACTGATTTTAAAAAAGTGTTTTCCATTAAGCAAAAAGGCAAAAACCACCTCAAGTTTTTTAAAATCTTACTTTTACCATCAAACATTTCCAATGCGAATCACAATACGTTCATGGAAACATGTCCAATGATTCATCAGTCAGAAAAAGTTATCTCATACCCTAATATCAAAATATCTATATTTGTGAATTTTATGGCAGCAGTGTTGCAGCAGTGTCTCAGAATATTATAAAATGTGTTATACACTTTAATTCAAATACTAACTATAGATGCAATGCAGGGATGATGAAACTATGCAGTCAGACATCTGAAGGTATCAGATCCAGTCCAGCATTTGAGAAAAAAACGAAAGAGAAGCAGGTGTTATCAAACTAGAAAACAGAGAGGGTGCTGATTGGATATGTGAGGAGAGGGAGAAGAATGTTAGGATGCATATTTAAAGCATTTTACCAGTAACAACAATGGAAAATTGTACAAAGAAATACAAAACTGATTTTAAGGTTTAATGTGTAACATTAGTGGATATGAAAGAATATGAAAGACATGGAATATAACATCCATAAGTATGTCTTTCTTCTTTGTCACAAGTTTCACAGCCACGATATTTTTTTTTGCGCTTTGAAGGGAAGAGTGTGGCAAGGGGTATTCAGTTGTTGTGAAATCTACAATCTCACCACTAGATGCCACTAAATCCTACACACTGGAAGAAAATGGAGAAAGTGCCGGGTTGCTGATCCCAAACCAGGACATTCTAGATCATAACAAATTAAGTCAGGTATTCATACAGTAAGCTACAGCGGCAAGCTGGCAAATCTGTCTACTGACAGCATCCTCCTTGTGGATCATTGGGTCCATATATATTTATTTATATTTATATTTATATTTATGGAACCATAAACTACCTAAAGACACCATATACACGTGTTGAAGTGTAGCATGTGGGTCAGAAGTGTAGAAGTTAAAGTATAGAATATGCAAAACTCTAAATGTGCTAAAACTGCAGTTTAGTCAATTCAAGACTACAACAAGCACTTGTTTGTGCACTTCTTTCACACAGACAGATACAGAAATACTGTACATGCTTTCATGCAAACTGAAATAAGTGAATGAAGGGAGGTTCACACAGGTCACTTAGAGGAACACACCAACACAAGGTGACCTTGGAAAAGTTGATGTTACATTCAGACCTACAGCAGGGATTTGCCAATCATCAGACGGCCACGGCAAAGAATTATGGGATAGAAAATGCTAGCCCTAAGGGAGGTATGTTAGGCTGATGGATAGAGGGAGAGAGAGCAGAAAGGACAGGCCAACTTGCAGCACAGTCGTCAGTAAAGTGTGAATGACACTGCAGACAGCTGTGAAGAGCCAGATAAGAAAGAAGCGAGGGAATGAGAACGGATGGAAACTGACGGAGAGAGGAAGAAACTGACAGAGTTTGATAGAAAGGATATCATAAAGAAGTAGATAGAGTGAGATGAGGAAATACGAGAGGAGACAGAGCGATAAGGAGAAAGACAATAGGGGACGTAAAATGGGTGTGTATGTGTGTGTTATAAGGACAAGATGTCTTCACATTCGCATAGAAAGATGAAGGTGAAGAAAAGGCAAATACAGTTAGGGGCTGTGTTGGGTTCAGGTTCAAGTCAGGGTTAAGTTATTTTTGAGAATGCAGGAGCTATATCGCTGTGCACAGAGTTTGTAAGAGTTTGTTTATGGTCTGTTTGTCTCATTATACAAGTGGATTTTTTAGTGTGTGTCCATGTATTTGTGTCTAAATAAATATTTTATACATGTTTACATTTATTTTCTTGCAAACATACTGTGAGGCATCCTGTGCCATTACAAATTTTTAACCCTGGTAACCTTTTATTTGCTGCACAGCAACAGGTGCTGCTATTCATATCCAGGCCTCATTTTTAGTGCTCATATAAAATAGGATTTTTAAACCAGCATTCCTCATATCGGCAGTGAAGAAAGTAAACTACCTGAACCTTTTTCAATTTGATTTGAACCTGTCAATTTTTCTCATTTGGTAATTATTGTGATTAAGTGATAATTCGTGTTCTGTCGGCTTGATAGGACAGACACGATGATGAATCATTGAGGATTACTCAGATGTGAAATATAAGTTAGTGTCCTGCCGGTAAATGGGGGGTAAAGAGGAACACTTTCTGTTCTTATTATGCAGGCGGAGGGCAAAGCCATCAGAAGTAAGACTGATGAGTGTTGAAAGAAAGAATGAAATGGACTGAGTGGAGAGATAAGTGCAAAGAGATAGAGGTTACTCTTTTTAATATTCTCTCCGTCATTTCATGGTCTTGGCTCTCTGTCTGTCTCTGGCTTGGCTTTGCAATAAGATGGTTTCCAGTCAAGCTGCCTTGTCCTTTTCTGTCTTTCCCCAACAGTGTAGTGAGAGATGATGGGATCCATTCATAAAATATATGTAGAAATACATGCTCATGATTCAAAAATGTTTGTAAATAAGTAACAAAACTGATGCCCAAGCCCAGCATCTCAGTGTTTACTCTTTACTGCAAAGAAATGTGTGATATATAACTAATGCAATAATCATGGTTATGCTTCCTGCCCACACGTAGTGTAGACGAATATGGGAAACCCTGCAGAAAAGAAAAATGAGATCGCTCTCTCCCTATGCATGTGTGTGTGTGTGTGTGTGTGTGTGTGTGTGTGTGTGTGTGTGTGTGTCCTGCTTGTTGACAGCTTGAGCAGCTTCTGGCCTTTTGGCTGACCACTGCAATCTGACCTCAGTGGCAGTTAATCAAAGTCATATGTAAGCTACCATTCATCATGGCTTACACACACACACACACACACACACACACACACACACACACTATTATTCCACATGGATTACATCCGCCACATCGTTCACACCCAAAGTCCAACCCATGTGTCACATTAAGGAGATATGTTATGGTACATGAGGGTAAGGGTTACATGTGAGTCAGCATGTCTGTGTGCTTTTGTTGCCGAGTCATTGCAATCTAATCAACACACACGTACAAGGCAATATAATAGGATATGACATCATTGTCTTCTATGTGCCAGGCTGGCTGTTCCTTTTTATTTTTTTTCTTCTTCTTTCTTTGCTCCTTCCAAGAAGTCAGAGGGTGGAACTAAGAGCTTGTTAATGATGCTGTGCACCTGAGTAGTCTGGGCTCAGGACACTACCTACAAAACCGCCTCACTTCCTTCTTATGTGCCAGTTGGCATCATTTGCTCTTAATTGTTATTTTGTGTCACATCCGCAACAATCCCAGACTTCTTTCCACTCAGACACGCATGATTTGGCTTTATTCACAACTCATTTTTCATTCTCATTGTATTCTCTGTACAGTCTCTCAAAGACTTAATTCTTTATAAGGTTTTAGATTTACATATTGCATAGTTCACTGTTACTTGGTTTTTATTGTACTGTTACTGGTTTTATTTAACTGTTATTTATACATGTGCATATAGTGTTAAAATAGTATATCGTATAGGTGTATAGTGTTAAAGTTTTGTTTTCTTGCTATCACTTACTATCTCACTTACAGTTTGGAAGCTGCTGTAACAAACAGAATTTTCCTGCGGGGATTAATAAAGTATTTCTGATTCTGTTTTGAAATGTTGCATTCCATTTCATTAATTGAATCGCTTTATTTAGCATTTATTTAGGTTTATGTGTCATATCCCTCCTTTGTTACACTTTTGAGCCGGGTTGTGACAACTGATGCCGGGAGTGCACTTTTGCACTTTTACAAAGTTGAAATTTTAAGAGACTAAATTTGAAAAAGGGGGCCAAGATTACCTGACTTTTATTCTCCGGTCAAACTTTAAACACCGAATCCTACATTTTCCATAATGCAACTCAAGAGTTCTTCATTAGACCTCCCCTGAGTGATAACCGTACGTCTCCAAGCCCATGCTGAGTTAACTTTGAATTACTTTGTTCAGAGCCACAGAAGAAATTATACAACTGTTTTCACAGGAAAGCACCTAAACTGATCTTTATGTGTAAAATTGGTGTATTGTACCTATCCCTTCCTCGACTTCCTGCCTATTAAACTGTCTTCTGCATTCAAAGAGGATGAGAGGAGCCCACCCTGACTCCACCTGCTGTTACTGTATTCTTCCTATTAACAATCATCACGCTTCAGCCTCTCTTCAGTTCGTGCAACACTGTACCAGGTTGAAGCTTAAGCCTCTGGTCATCAAAATTGCAAAAATTGGTTAGTCACACAAACTAAGCTTGCAACTCAGGTTTGTGCTCGCAAGAGTACTTGCATCCAGTTTCATTACATATTTGAGGATACAGTACATAGACAAAAATGCAGGCACACACTCATGTACACACATTTACTTGCTCTCTATAATCAGTGGTAAGATATATTAGCACAGTACCAGCTTTTCTTGCCTTAGGGCACCCTCTCTCTATTGACTGGCTCTAATTTAGACAGAAAGCCCAAGTGTCTTTTAAACAACTTGAGGTAAAAGAGAGTGTGAAGCAAAGAGAATGAGACAAGTGACAGAGAAAAAGAGGGTGTAAAGCTGCAGAGAAAAAGGGAGGGAAGGAGAGAGAGAAGAAAGATGAGACAGAGGAAGAAGAACAAGGAGTTAATGGCGCTTTCATTTTGTTTAAATTTTATTAGGAGATTGAATTCGCAGCTAAATCTAGTAAAATGAAGTGGTAAGTTATGCAGCTGCTGAATTGTACTTGCAGAGACGAGAGGCATTTATATTAAAAAGGTCAAAAGATGTTCAACAAATTAAACAATGAATCGCTCAGAGTTTAATAAAACTGAAAACAATCTAGAGGTCTCATCACATTTGCTGCTGATGATAATATTAGCTAAAGTTTGTGTTTGAGCTGAAGTGGTTTTAGGGTAATTTTTTGTGTTAAAGCCAACGAACTCTCATGAAAACAGGTGCATAACAAGAAAACGCAGTGGAGAAACTTTTTATGGCATTTCTACTCCTACCATGTTTTTCTCTTATAAAACTTTAGCTTAAAACACCGAACTCACCAGAGCATGGAGCATGCGGCTACACAATGCAGAAATGACCCGAGGCACTAACAGAGAATTTTTATGTTGGGATTTCTGGGACCAGACGAGGTGGTTGAATTCAGAGTTGCTCAGCCAGCAAAGTATGATATGAAAATTGAACAGCATTCAATAGTAGTAGTGTTACATCAACCTAGTGCAGTTGCTTCTGCAAAAAAAAAAAAAATTAAAAAAGAAAGAAAATTGACTCAAACCTCTTACAGTCATCCCAGGCAGTGCTGGGCTGAACGCCCAGAGTAGTTTCCCATAGACTGTAAAACATTTACTGTCCTGACAGTGGGGTTTTCCCATTTGTATGCTTCATATTTTCTCCTTTATTCCACTCCTCTTTATTCTTTTACCAGCCTTTTTCTCACTTTTAATACACCCCTCCATGTGCCTTTTCCCCTTACCATCTTTTTCACTTTCTCCCCCTCTCTCTGTCTAAATGTTTCAGAGAGTTGTTGTCCACTGATAAATGTATTAGATTTCTCCTATCCCCGCCTCTCTGTTTCTCTCCCTCGCTCTCATACAGCAGGAGAAGAGGGTTTACTCTTCTTAATCAAAGCGCCTGCCCCAGAGCTAACCCAGCACGCTACAAAGTTTCGTCATCACAGTCATCCATGGGAACCAATCAATAATTCAGCATGCTGCCCAATTCATCACCATGCACGGAGATATGTCTGCACTGTCCTGTACAGTTGGAGAGCTCTCATACATGGGAAACGGAGCTATTCACTGAGGACTAATAGCAAGGAGAAAATGGCAAATACAAGCCTATAATCCCTAGTTAGTGCACGATAGTTCTAGCCCTAAGGCTTTAGGGCTTGCAGAAGTAGTGTACTTTGTAGAGCGCCATTTGAAATGCAGACACAGTAATCGAGGGGATTTAAAAGAGCAATGGAGCAATCACAAAGGTTCTCCCCTATGGGGTACTAAGGATAATATGGGGGCACATCAAAATACTATGAAGGGATTTCTTCTTCTTCTTGCTTTTACTTGCCTTTGTCCTGTTCCTTTTTTTTCTGGTCAGTGAAAGCCTCATATCTCCAAAAGAAAATTCATGTCATACTTCTACGTAAGGTTTGCTTTCCAGCAGAGTTGTTAAGGCCTGAGCACTCAACTTTGAACCTCTAAACAATGAAATTTGCATTTACAGACTCAGTCAATCAGGATGAGCTCATGTATCTCCATGGGTGCAGGTCCTGCTAATCCTACACTTCATCCATGTTTCTTCAGCAAGGGTACACAACATTAAAAACTATAAGGGCTTTACTTTGAGATTCTGCCCTTCTCACAACAGCTTGATCATTGCGATTGCCAACAGTCAAGGTCGACTACCTCTCACTTCCACTGATGATGATAATGATGATGATGAGGAGGAGGAAGACATGTGGACCAGGGAAGCCTTGTAATTTATTTAGCTCTGTCAGCTTCCTCCTTTTCATCTTCTGTCCTGTCCTGGTGGTGAGGCAGAACTTCCTGGAGCTCATAAAGTAGTGAAATGTTCTGCTGCTGGCAATACAGTATACGTCATCTTATGGGACTCCTTGATGCCAGCAGTGGTTTCTTACAAAAGAAACACCTTATGACCCATGCTACTGTTGAAGGCTGCAGAAAAAGTCAATCCAGTCCAGTCAATCCTGGACTCAATTCAAAAAAGTGGAAGTGGATCTGTGTACCTTAAGGCAGAACACCCATTGTTGTTCTCTCTACCTACCAAACAAATCCAGTATGGAGAGCTGATGCAGTGATTTGCACCCTCAGGGCATACCCCCTACTCTTAAAGCTTGATCCTGATGAGGGGTCAGTCTACGGTTGATCTAAAGCATCCTTTATTCTTAAGTACATCAAGAGATTTTAAGGTCTGGTTTAGCTGATTGCTTTTTGTGCCACTTGCCTCTGGGATGCAAGAAAAAAAATGTTTATGATTATAGCATAAAGTAGAGCTTAGTTACTCCTGCGGAGAGCTATCTGTACTTTGTCAGGGCACTCGAGAGTAGAGACAGATTTTTTTTAGCCTAATACTGAAATCAATCTTAGAGGGGAAAAGTTTACTTAACTAATTAACTCAAATTTCCGAGATGGGTTCAAAACAGATTTTGTTTTATGTTGATTTTGCACCGATCTGCAAAAGGTACTGACAATACTGCTTTCTTTAACAAATAACTAAAGAATAATAATAATAATAATAAGGGTGAGTGGGGGAGGGGAGGGGATAAGCATAATAATAATAATAATAAAATAATAAATAAATATAATATAAGAATAATAATATAATAAATAATAATAATAATAATAATAATTATTATTAATTATTATTATTATATTATTATATTATTATTATTATCAACATTGCCAGCCAACTGTAGTTGACACTGCTGATAGCTTTTTGTTCCCTCTTACTCTTTGCCGCTTGCCACTGCATTGTAAATCCAGCTACTTCTGGATGGATACACATTGCAGTGACACCAATATATTACCAAATAAATTTTTTCTGCATTATATACCTGAAATTATAATGAGAAATTTCCATTTTCATATCGGATATCGCAAGACGGATAACGTAACACCAATTTGTTTGCAAGAGGTCAATATCAATAATATCGGCCAAACGCTGGAGAGGAGTCAAGATTTATATCATCGAAGGGAGGTGCATATGTCATGGTAAAGTGCACCACATATATTCTTGGTCATTTGAGAAGGCACAAACCTGTCAGACATATCACTTGTGTGAAAATGAAGCACTTGATGATAAAATTGACCAAATTTGAAGAATCTCTGTTAATCGCCACCCAAAAACAAGCTGTCATAGTAGACATTTTCAGTGTAAGACAGAGGGAGAGGACAGCAGTGAGTGCTTGAAAGAGTGATTCAGAAAAAATGCTTAATTTGGAAAATAAACAGGCAACAAATTGTCTCGGATTTTAGAAGCGGTGCGACGGAAGAGGAGTCCACTAAGTAGGCCTAACCAGCTCAGTGCTTTCTGCCCCGCAACAAGGGCTGAAATCTTGTGCTATATTTTTTATAGATTGTTGGTTGATGAATATGCAGCACTCAAAAAGGGTGGTAACAACAAAAATCTATGATTATGCATTTTGTTTAGCAGAATTCAGATGAGGATTTTATGCAGCCTAACCAAAATATTTTTGTACATCTCATTGGGATTTTTTCTGGAATCCTCAGGTGTCATCGGGATTATTGTGGTCACATGCCCCCCACAGGCTGGGGATGAAGCAACATGTAACAGAGTGGAGGAAAGGAAGCTACTTTTTGAACCTTTTAGGTATGATGCAGACGTACTTTTTCAAGAGCATGGACTGCCTTCATCCCCTCTTTGCTGTGTTTCCACTGCCTCCCTCTCAAACACATGCTCATAGGAACATGCACATACTCGCACGCACACACACACACACACTACACATATATACATAGGCCAAATTACTGTGCAACAAGCATAGCCATGCTCAAAAAACCCCACGCACACAAAAGAAGACACAAACACACTTAAACTCTCAAAATCAGCAGGGACACATACCTCTCTTATGATAAATGGAGTATGTGTTCTTCATCAGCGTCACAAGCACAAGAAGCGCGGCACACACCCCCGCAGCTGGACAGTGAGGAGTGTGTCAGGGGACCTAATTACGAACAGGAATAAGGTATGAGTATGAGGTGTAACGAGGGTGAGGGAAGGGACAGCACAGAAGTTTATGAAGTCAAAAGACGAATACAAAGGAAGTGCTCTCAAGAAGGGATGTCATCTAAAACATCTTAACTCAATAGCTGTCCATTTTAAATGGGATGTCTAGTTTACACACAACATTCATTTGAATTTAATGTATTATTAGTCACATATAACACGACGCATAGTAGCTTAACCTATAGAAAGATCAGTGGTTTAATGAAATACCTGTATGTGACACCACCTCGCTTATGTATTATCCCACACCATGTGGTGCAATGTGAAATCATATTACTCATAATATATTACTCACTGTAAATAAATGATGTTTTTTTTACCTCTGCACACCCAAACATGACATATCCTGTATAGAAGGTATGATGGTTTAACAAACAGCCAGCTTACCTTAAGTATTACTTCCCATCAACGGGAACGTTGCTTAACGTCCTTATGCACCCTCAAACTCTGAACGAAACCATGGGAGTCCTAATATCTGAGGACATAACATGTAAGACAACTTAAAGTTAATGCAGTGTACATTTCCTGTCATATTCTCTTCTAATGTCACCCCCACCTGTCAGCCTTTGCATGAAGCTAACGCAAAGCCTACTTGGCCAAACTGATTTCAATCCTCCATCAACCAGTACTTCTTACTGAAAAAGTAATCAATTACTGTTTCATTAAGTTACATGGTTCATGTTACTGCTTACATGACATGATCACTGCAAAGCTTTGGGGCTCTGTGGGATTCAAAATCAAAGTCAGTCTTCTTTTTAGATTTCTCTTCAACAGTCATTTTTATTGCCATATAATTCAAACATCTATGCGATATTTACTGGAAAGACTCTGGGATTGGTGTCTTTTGTGTTCATGCATTTCTTTACACAATGTATGTTGTACCGCACAGTGGACAATTTATTCAATAAGACAGTCTTTCATGAAAAAGCTATCTCAGCAGTCAATGCTAATGCATTTATGTCCTTTAGGAGTGGCACCCCAACCCTCTTTGCATTTTAGCTTATTTCCCAGAGCTAAAAGTATTTGTCCACCCCTCTCCACGTCAAAACACATCACTTCTGACTGGATTTCAGAAGCGTGGTTCCATGGCACCTCCGAGCCCTTCCCTAATCCCCTGGCTGGTCTACTTCATGGAGAACATGTGTTTCTACATGGCTATTTCTTGCACCCACTGCATATTTTCAGCATCTGATAGTTGTACGCAGCCTTATTATTCCAAACAAACCAACTCAGGTGAGCTAGTATCCCACACCACCACAGGCACTATTGATGCGCACGCACGCACAGCACGCATGCACGCACACCACAGACTCACTACCTCAAACAAATAGACTAATGCTGTTTACCGCAGGGCCAAATATGGCCAGCTCACACAGCTGATGAAATATTCTCTGTTTACTCTCCTCCAAATGTCCTGCTAAATCCTGCTTGTGTGTTTGTGTGTAGAACGTGGATCCTGAAATAACACTACGTAGCGAAGGCCGCTACCCAGGGCAGGACAACATTTAGACTAACCCATACACAAACACAAACAAACACACACCACAGCGGGCCACAACATGATTAATAAGATCTTCCATGCTATTGGCTGTTTCCCCTGTAAATATAAGACCAAGGACACACAGCCTCATTGAAACCCAGGCTTGACTGATATTTCATGTTATTCCAGAATAATGCATCAAGATACCATCTCCTTCAAGTTTAGTTCTTTTGCCAAGCACATCAGGTCCAATCAGAAACCTTTTTGTAAAATTTTTTCTTGAACGCGTTGAAAGATGTAAAAGTCTACCAACGTCTTTTGTGAAACACATCATTCATGTTACATTAGGCCAACTACAATTCTTCCACATAACAACAGAAAGAAAGCTACAGCAGCGTTGTCTGTAAAAGCTACCACTTTAAAAATGTACTGTAGTATCAGTTTCAGTTTTCTGTATAATTTATCTTGTCTGGCACAATGGAACAATCAGATTATCCCCAAAAACCAAGCCAGCCCTTGCAGATAAACTAAAACAGGCAATCAATGTGATTGAAGGGACATGAAAACATCAGGAGTCTGCCTTACTGTAGATGCAAATTTCAGAAAGTGGGTCTCATGCTGGGACTGTGACTTGAGTCTCATTATTAGCCTTATTGCTGGTCTATACATAAGTAATCTATACACTGCAGTGTGCTATATTAAAAAATCAAATGAGAACCTCAGTTGATAGTTATAAATTAAGTAAAGCTATTTCTTGATGTCTGAGGACACATTTCAGTTTTAATCTTGCATCAATTAGAGGCCTATCCAAGAGAGGAAAGGCCAGAAACCACAGAAGTGATTTACTGAAATGATAATGACACTCTTGGCAGATTGAGACAACCCTAAAAGAGATGGTGATTAACAGCTGAGTTCAGCTTTTTTTTTGTCTAAAGATACAGCAATCCTAAAGGAGTGAGAGTCCCGTATGGAATATCAGGTAACAATTGCTGAAAGGAACTGTCAGTGTGTGTCAGGAGTACACAGCCATGCTAGAGGCCCTGTGCTTTGAACAAAATGCTTACATCAGCATGCTCACAAGCCTTCTATATTTGTCATCTTAGTTTATCGGATAGTATTCTAACATTGGCTAATTAGCGCTAAAATCATTAAACTAAAACAAAATGTTTGGTTTAAATGTATCCATATGTCTAACCAACTTTCATGGCAATCGAATCCACAGTTGCTGAACCATTTCTCACAGAAATATGTGGCAATAGAGGAAATCAGAGGATCACCAAAGTCAGTAGGATATATCTTATCTGTAAACCTGAACGTCTGACCAAATTTTCGGCAACCATGTAACTTTTGAGATATGTCGGTCTGGAAACAAAGTGGTGGACTGACCATCTGACAGGCACGCCACAAGCGTGTCTAAAAATAAGAAAGAACCCATTTAGCCATGCTTGGTAAATTGGCAAGTTATAATTATCAGCCTACAATAATTATCAGTGACCACAGTGAAGAAATTGACCAGGTACCTCACACTATTGTGCTATATTACTATGAATGTGTGGCTATTAGCGGAGAAATGTCGGAAGCCCCAGAGAAAAGAGCTGACAATAACATTGACTCCAATCATCAAAAGAACAACGTTCACTGGTAATGCAAATGTAAGAGAAACCCAGTTTGTGAATATAAATTCTTTCCTTGGTTTCCAATTTCCTTTTCAATTACCTGTTTATATTGCACCTACTTGTTGCATTATCTGATCTTCCTGCTGAGTGATTCTGAAATGTACTTGAAATGCTTTTAATATGGAGGACTCATTACCATCACCCAAGTTATTGCAGCTTTGTGAGTTTTCTGAATGGGATCCTCAACCAAAGCAGGAAATGTATGTGTAA